>NW_020955929.1:63006-67854 GCF_003031625.1 Empidonax traillii
AAAAAAAAAAAAAAAAAAAAAAAAAAAAAAAAAAAAAAAAAAAAAAAAAAGAAAGAAAAAGAATACCTAAAGGCAGTTTGTTATATATTTGATCATCGGTATGTTTAAATTACAAAAACTCTCTGTTCTTGCCCTCTTGGTTACAAGACAATTTCCCTTTCCTCATGCACTTATCAAACTCACTGTGTGATTTGAGGTGAAGGTAATTAATCTTCAGGTTCTTTCCTAAAGGAGAGGCTTAATGACTCAGTTAAAATAAAAGTGAAAGCAAAACACACAAATGCAAAATTTCATTACAAATCTAAATGGGTCAGTTGATTGTATACAAAAATTGTATATATTTTTGTTAAGTGAAATAATTTCACTTAAACATAAAGAAACTCAATTTGTACATCATTATAAAGAACGAATGGGCCAAAACAAGATCACCAAGATAAGAAAAAAGGACACATAGCAAGAAAAGAAAGAACTAAATGTTAGGATGTTAACCAGGGGCTTAGCACACCTGATTTTAACTCTTCTGATATTCCCGGTCTATCTATTTTCCAATCTGTTTATAACACTTTTAGGTCTAGACTTAGAAAAGGCCTATTGGAGGCAATCTACATTAACATAATGCAATATTTCAGTGCATTACAGGCAAGTCATGTGAAACGAATACTTAATGGAGAGACATCAGTGTCAAAAAGTCCTGTCTTAAAGTATTTGGGAACATGAATCATCTATATATGTATACTGATAAAGCACCAACTTGTAATATGATGCCAGGTGACACTGAACAGCTTTTATCTAAATTGGATAAAGCTTCTCCCTTTGTAGTGACTGAGGTGGAAAAAAGTAATTTACATGGTAAAGAACACAAACAGGGAATGAACTGACAGATAAACAGGGTAGACAGTCAAGGGTTCAGTGCATGAGTTTGGGGGAAAAAACCAAATTCTGCACTGGAAATTCCTCAGGCACTTGCAATCATGTTAATTTCATATGCCTGAAGTCACATTCATAGTCTAAAATAGTTTTTTTTCTTCAGTTCACAAAAAGATAAAGCAGTAAATTCTATCTCAAAACATGAGTATGGATCATCTAGAAAAAGCTTTACCTCTTGTATTTGAAGGAAGATTGAGATTTCCATGTGCAGAACCCTAAAATTAGATTTCTGAAAGTAATTGTCCCTATTTGAGATAAATCTAAATGTTTGTTTGTTTGGTTGGTTTTTTTTTCCTTTTAACAAACAAGGTGCTGTTCTTGATTTGTTGATTGAACAAAGAAATTTAAAGGAAGAGTTTGTTGTTTTGGAGGCAAGAATGAAATCAAAATAAAATATGCAATGGGTCAGCAAGAGTCTCATTTCACTGATTCTGAAACAAAGTCTTAAATAATGAATTTCAGGTTAGTAGCAGTGCTTATCTGCAAATATGACTTACAGAAAGAGACTAAGAGAAATTATAGTATTTAAATCTGTCTCCCTATCCAATGTTTTCCAGTAGCAAGCTTAAATAAAAATCAATTCAGTGATGCTCAGAGGTCATTGAATTCCAATCCACTTGCCATGGGCAGAAATGCCACCCACTAGATCCATCTAACTTGGCCCTGAACACTCCCAGGGATGGTGTATCCACTACTTCTCTGGGTAACTGTTTCAGTGCATCACTATGCTCTGAGTAGATAATTTCTTCCTAATCTCTAATCTAAATCTATCCTGTTTTAGTTTGAAATTGTTCCCCCTTGCCCTGTCACTATCTGCCCACGTAAAAAGTCACTCTCTCTCTTTTTTATAAGCCCCTGCTAAGTAGTGGAAGGCTGCAATGAGGTCCCACCAGAACTTTCTTTTTCACATGCTTTCTTGGAGGTGGCTGAACACCTACCTGCAAATGAGAAGTGACAAAATAATTCCTTCTTGTGCTTTTCTTGCATGCAAGGCTTTTGCTTTATCTATTAATCTGTCTTTATCTCAACTCAGGAGTTTTCTTACTGAAAAGAAAAACACAGATGGATTCATTATCTAACTTTAAAAGTATGAGAAAAATGTCTTCACATCTAAGCTAGTCATCTTTGGATCTTTTTATAACCAATTGAGAGAAAAATGGGCTCCAAGGTCATGATTTATCTTGAGCGATATATCTAAAAGTAGGTTAGAACACTTATGCCCTTAAAATATTTGTTTCTTTCCACTGACTATACAGAGATCCAGGAGAGAATAGCTGACACATCCACAACTGATAAACAGTTTCCTCTTTCAACCCAGTATTGCCTTCACTTCATTCAGATCAGAAAGAATCTGAGATACTTCTTTCATCCTTCTTTTCTGACTTTCTAATTTTTTCTCTAAGTTTATAGAGCCACAAAAATTTAAAATAAACTTCTTGATCTGAAGACCAACTTTTATATTTCTCTGTTTTCCCCTCTTTCTAATATTACAACTTAAATAATATTATTTTTATAATTTTTAAAATTATGAATACTCCCATTATGCAAGAAAAGGTAATTATCACTTGGAAGAGTCCATGGGTTAATTTACAGGTTGTCTAGCAAGTTAATCCTTTTTTAAAAGAGATGCTTTCTAAATTTTCCTCCCTTAAGAGGAAGAACTCTTAAGATTTAATAAAAATCCGTTATTATCTCTGCGTCAAACCTTTCAGATTTCCTCTCAGCACAGAGACTGAAATATTAGTATGGATTCATGTTTAAAATGGAATATTTTTAACCTAAACAAATTGGAGATATATAAATCCATAGGCCCTTATGAGAAGCACACAGGTGCTAAGGAAGGTGGCTGATGTCATTGCAAGGCCACTCTCAATAATCTTTGAACAATCATGGTGACTGGGAGAAGGCCTGTGAACTGGAGGAAATTTCACTCTTATCTTCAAGAAAGTGAAGAAAGAAAAACTGGAGAAATACAGGTCAGTTAGTTTCACCTTGATCCCTAGGAAGCTGAGCAGCTAATGGAGCAGCTAATCCTGGAAACCATTTTCAGGTATATGGATACCAAGAAAATAATCAGGAATAGTTAGCATGTATTCACCAAGGGGAATTCAGTCTTGACCAACTTGATAAACTTATATAATGAAATGACTGTTCTGGCAGATGAGAGGATAGTAAAGAATAATGTCTTCCCAGATCTCAGTGAGGCCTTTGACACTGTCTCCCATAAGATTCTTGTAGACAAGCTTTGATACTGGGGCTGGATGAGCAAACAGTGAGGTAGATTTAAAAGTGGCAGAGTGGCTGGGCCCAGAGAGTGGTGGTCAGCAACAAAAGTGCAGCTGAAGGCCAGTAACTATTACTGTACCCCAGAGGTCTAAACTGGGTATAGTCCTGTTCAGCATTTCCATTAATAATCTGGATGGTGGGACACTGTGACCTTAGCAAGTTTGCAGATGACACCAAACTGAGAAGAGAAGGTGGTGTAGCTGCTGTGACTATTTCTCTTGACAGGAATAAAAACTGACTTCTCCTGATTTTTGATATTTGGTAAACCAAGCTTTATTAACTATTTTCCCAATTCACCACACGATGACACTGCGTATGTTGGGCAAGTGTGTGATTACTTAACTATCCATTTCGGAATAGACAGCCAGGTATTTTCAAACTGAGGGGCACTGTAGCATATGTTACTGCCGCTATAAGATGGTCAGTAGCCTGTTGTAATACGCTTTTGGTATATAAAAGAATGCAGAAGTTTTAATGTTATTTAAAGTGAACGTGCTCCCAAAATGGCTCTGTAACTCTTTGTGCAAACCCTTCTCCTTCCCAGGGTTCCTCAATCTTATCTGTATCTTTGGAATGTCGAAGAGATAACTGGAAGCTCGTTTATTGGTTGTTAACCCTTTCTTGTAATTGGTTGGTTTGTAAGACCTCCTGGACTCCCACTGGTTACACTGTAATCCCTGCAAGAGCTATTTAAACAGTGACCAGAACAATAAAGCTCTCTCTGCCTGCTCTCCCTGCCAGCTGCTGTTGTCCTGTGGTCTCTCTGGAGGCCATGAGATGCCGCAAGATGGGGCTGGGGAGGGGAAGGGCACCTTCCCCTCCAGGACTACGGGGTAAAAGGAAAGCCTCTAGACTGGAGTTCCCCTCCCTATCCACCTTCAACATTCATCACGGTAGCCTTCAATCAAAGTTAGTGGCTTGAGTGTGTAACTTAAGGCCACTCACAGTTCACTATGCAGTTCTATTTTACATTTTCCACTTCACTTTGATTAAAGAGGTAGTTATCATGAATAATCTCTGTACAGGTACAAGTGAGCTAACGAATCAATACATTTGCAACTCCAATCAAATAAAATAGCTTCCAGTGATTAATTCTTCCAGAACACAGGTGCAAACATCTTCCATTTAAGCCATGACATCTGAGTAGAGATTAATTTGAAAGTTACCATAATAATTTGATCTAGCTGGGCAGTCTAGTCCTGCCAGCTGTTTTATCTCATTCAAATATGGTATTTCTGGAATTCAACTTATGAGGGAAAAGCTTTGTCAGTACCTTTCAAACTGAAAGACTGGGACATCATGAAAAGCATATAATTATTCCTTGGTTTTGTTTGTTTATTAATCTTTTTTTCCGTACACAATAATGTCTTCTTTTTTTTGACTTAAATACCAAACTCTGATGTCAGTATTTGTTACTGAACATCACATAAACTTTTCTTCTGAAAGATCTTTCTTTAGGAGCTTACTTTAATTGCTTTTTTTGTCTTCTTTCTCAGTCAGTACTGCCTCACCATCTGGCAGCAGGCTTTTAACTAATAAGTTGGCACTTAGAGAAGAAAGGGATGAATATTGTTTATGGTTAACTTTAAATCACAGGTGCATTTCCAGATAAAAAGAGTGGGTCCAAGTGCCAGC
>NW_020955929.1:68559-86656 GCF_003031625.1 Empidonax traillii
TTTCTTTAGGAGCTTACTTTAATTGCTTTTTTTGTCTTCTTTCTCAGTCAGTACTGCCTCACCATCTGGCAGCAGGCTTTTAACTAATAAGTTGGCACTTAGAGAAGAAAGGGATGAATATTGTTTATGGTTAACTTTAAATCACAGGTGCATTTCCAGATAAAAAGAGTGGGTCCAAGTGCCAGCAAGGCATAGCAGATTTGATTATATTGCTTGCCATCTCAATGAAACAAACAAGGACTGAATATTCTGTCTTGACACATTTTAAACCGTGTTATTTTTCCTCACGTCTATGAAGTGTTTGTAGCATCAAAGGGATGAAAGCTTATTAAACTTCACTAAAAATCTCAAGGAAATGCTTAATCATGATAGATCAGGGTCTGCATGTCCCAGGGAAAGGTATTTTATCAAAGCATTTGGATGAAACCATTTTTGAAAACCTTGTGTGCATGGAAGTAACCTAGTGTATCTTCAGTTGGCAATTCTGTTTACGTTACGTAGTTAGAAGAACTAGAATTACTTTGTGGATGAGATTTACTTGATGGGTTTAATTATTACTTTTAAATGCCATCTCATAGTAGGAAGAAGATAAGGAAAGAGGCAAATCCTGTGAGGTGGGGTAGTGTTTTTTATCCTGACACAAGTGACTCAAGTGCTATAACTTCCCCCTGGGAAAGCACTGGTCCATTCATGGGAAGCCTGAAGATATTAATTTCTGCTGATGGGCCATAATGTTCCATAACTGACTCAACTGTGCTGATGTAACAGGCAGCTGTAATGTCTTAGAAGGTGTAAAAGACTCCTGAAATGTCCCTTGATCCAGTATTGCATCATCCAGTGTAAAAGTCCCTGCCCCAGGAGAGGTACTGGGTAATTTCTACCTTGCCTAAGCATAATATAAACCCTGATGGGTTCCGTGTTTTTTTGGCTTCCCTCACCACCCTGGGCTTCCCTTGGTGGATCCAGACTGCAATCATCACTTTGACAAGAATGTGACCGTCACCACTGAGAAGACCACAAGAAGAGGACCAATGAGATGCATTCAGAATCCACAGAGTGGTGATATTTTTCTGCTAATCTATCTCTCTGTCAAGCTCTTTCTCCTGCCCTCCCTCCTCCCCACCCCTCCCCCTCCCCTTTTCTATTTATTTCTTTCTCTCTTTATCTCACAGTTACTGTTAAATACATACTATTGACTTTGGTATATGGTCTTGTTTGCACCTTATTTCAGGCAGGGGCATCTCTCAAGTAATTTTAATAACTGGATTAAGATGCAAAGTCAATGACATTAGACCAGTTAATTAGGTCATCCTTTGGGGGCTACTTTGAATACAAGAAAATGAATAATATAAAATACTTTTGAACAAGTAAGGGTGGGATAAAATACAGTAAGATTACAGAAATCAAGGTTAAAATTAAAATCCAGATAATTTAGTTCTACATTAAGGTGCCTAGATGTGCTGTCTCTTGGTTATAAATTTATGCTGCTAAGAAACCCAAAGAAAAATAAAACCACAATTCATTGGTCTCATTATAGGGATCTCATGCCACTTGAGGCTCATTAGAGTAAGCCACCTGCTTGTAAGCTAATGATCCAGAAAGACTGTGTATCAAACTCTTCAGCCTTCTAAGAGTGCTTCACATACCCAGCCACTAGACATACTTTTAAGCGGTTATGTTTCACCTCCATTCAATATGGTTGATGGAATCAGGAGATGTAAATTTTTTTTATGTTAAGTTTAATTATTTACATTTCAGTGGGATATTAGATGTTTTTCATCAGTAGCAATAATTAATAATATAATAATTATATATAATAATAAAAAATATGCTGCTATAAAAGCCCCCCCAGGGCTTTATAACAGTCCAAATCATATTATCCAATATATTATTATATCCCTAAGATTCATTTTTTGTCCTCACAACAAGATATAATAATTATTCTTTGTTTGAGGGGATGACATCTAATGGAACTATTCACACATCCCCACCACAAATCTGTGGAGCATGAGAACATATATATATTAAAGTAATTGCAGTGAAGATTTATTTGATGAGTAATCTCTTTTCACCCCCAAAATTTACTACCAGAGGATTTCAGTTTGAGATTTGAAATAGTGGAATGTTTTATAGTTATTGTTTCTTTCCATTGCTATAAAAGCAAGTGAAGTTTAGCATCTTTCATGTTGCACAGAAGCTGAGATAAAATGTTCGTAAAGATAAGTACAGATAGATAGATAGTATTATTAGCCCTGAGCTGTAACATCTGTGATACAATGTTTACTGCCACAACTTAGGAATTTCCAGATGGAAACAATGTTGTAATTCATGAATTTTCTTGGGAAAAAGAGTTTGCTTGCTCTTGAAAAAAAAAAAAAAGCTAGCTACATTGGTGACTACATAAAGAAAACTCCGGTTTTATTAAATAAAACTGGTTCACTACCAGAATGATGCAAAATTGGGAGATTTTTTATTGTCTTTTTTGGCTTAATAATGAAGCAATGACTCTTGCCCAAGGTACTGCCCTAGTTTCCAAGAGATATGTTGGTATAAAAGCTAGAGTCACACAAGTGAATCAAGACTGTGTTTTAAAATATATTGCAATCAACCCTATTAGCGTTATTAACAAAGCTGAATTAGTCACTACTTTACTGAACTTAAAGCTTGTTTAAACCTAAGCTAGTGAGGTGGTTTTTATCAAACCAAGCACATCAAACCCTTCATATCAGGTGGAGCAAATGAAAATTTATGAATATTATTAATCTATGTAGATTTTGGTTTTTCAGGCTAAATGAAGACAAATTCCCAGTAATCATTTGGAAATATTTTCCCTTTCATCCTTGTAGAGGAATTATTCCTTCCTGTAGTTTCTTTTTCCTTAAAAACAGGGTTCTGTTGCACAGATTCAGGAAATAACATGCTGTCTCAGTTTAATGAGACACAAGTGTTTTACTGAGGATGAGTTATGAGGAAGACCCAAACTCCTCCCTCTAAGCAATTGTAAATCCAAAATTAAGAGGCTCCAATTGAGAGAAATATGGAAAAAGCAAAAATAACAGCCCTTTATTAAAAGATATATGTGTATTGGCAGAACAACAAAAGAACACAAATAAAACAATCAAACAATAATCCTACACCCAAAAATAATTCCCTTGAAAAGGTAACTAGTTCAGTTGGCACCCTTTGGCGCAATTCTAACTACAGTCAGCAGGGGCGCTGTTGGATTACTGGTGGTCACCACATGGGGGCCCCCCAGCTGCTGGAGAAGCGAAAAATGGAGGTCTTTGCTCCCCCTCACCAGGAAAGGGGGAAAAGGAGGGAAAGAAAGAAAAGTTCTTCCCAAGAGGAACTCACTGTCAGCGGGTGGAATGCTTGGCGTGGTTTCCCTACTCTTTTGATGTGCACAAGAATCAGTGCCAAATGACAACAACAAAAACCTAGGAATGGAGGAGGGAAGAAGGTGACCTCCTTCCCAAACAGTTCCTCTGGGATGAAAGTCGAGGTAGGTTCCAGGCTGTGTAGAAAGGAGCTAGCTGGGCAGCCAGGCTGAGAACAAATCTACCTCAGAGCTCCTGTCACCCAGACCTTATCTCAGCTCATCCAACAACAAAGTTCACGCTGTTTCCCAGGAGAGGAGAAAAAAAAGTAAAAAAGTACTTCTGAGGGCCATCAACTTTGAATGTGGCTTTTTCAGCCACCACTTTGTGTTATTCCCTTGCCCAAGGCACAGACAACCTACCTATTCAACATCCCTTTCACGCAGTGGGCAGGGGAAGGGAAAAATCCTGCTTAGTTTTCCGGAACAAGAAAAACCATGACACATACAAAACCAGAAATTGAAATGACATCACTTTAACTGTTCCTACAAAAATATTTTTCCCTTTTGTAATTCTTCTAATAGACTTTCTACAGAAGATTTTCAAGGATACACTTCAGAGAAGAAAGAAAACAGGAAAAAACCTACTTAATTTCAAAGAAATATTCAGGAAATTAACCTTTTTTTTTTTTTTTTTTTTTTTTTTTTTTTTTTTTTTTTTTTTTTTTTTTTTTTTTTTTTTTTTTTTTTTTTTTTTTTTTTTTTTTTTTTTTTTTTTTTTTTTTTTTTTTTTTTTTTTTTTTTTTTTTTTTTTTTTTTTTTTTGACACCTGTATGTGTACTTCTGAAAATGTCGTGTTTCTTCCATAATTTTCTTGTAAGGAAAATGGTCAGTAGTGATTCTAACTGGAAGACTACTGCACATGAGGGACTTACTGATCCACCAAACAGTAAAGTGAGTATGTGCAGGCCTGTGCAATGTTGTGAATAGCACTTTGCCTTCAGGCCCATGTTGTTCCAAACCGACTCCTTGGCCACTGGATAAACTTAGACAGCTGTTTGTAACAGATGGAACTGTAGGCAGTTCCCACTTGGCAATGACTTTACCCCACCTGTATTTCCTTTTCTGTTTGTTAAAGTAAAGTGGCATGCTCTCTTGGGAACATCCTTGTGCTTCTTAGTAGAAATGACAAACACAGTTGTTCCCTTCTAACATCATGCTATCAAAACTGTAAAGACCAAAAAACTAGGGAACCTCTTCATGAACATGATCTGCGTCATGTGCTTTCCCCAAATTGGAGGTCCTTCCAATTCAGCACAACACAGGAGGTTATGGAAGAGATCTAAAGTTATCTACAACTTTTGATTATTTGTTTGTGTACTCACATGTTACCACTAATAAATAATAAAATGTTACCACTAGTAAATAATAAATACCTTATGGTGTTTGAGTACTTTTTTGATTGGGGCTATCAGAAATACTTGCACAGGTACATTATATCATCCAATTTAGATATAGATCAACAATTATTTGATCATAGAATTTTAATTAAGGTATTCTTATGAATAAATTTTTGGGGTATTTGCATTTGATTCTAAGTCTCTACATTTTGGCCAATATTTTATTTTGTTTTTAAATACTTTCAGAAAATAGATCACTAGCTTCACATCCAGGCACCAAAAACTATCCAAATAGTAACTGATACTGAGAGCTTCCAAGTTCCTTTATTTTTATGTATATTATAATTATATGAGAAAAACTAGTTGTTTACTTTCGTATTGATATATCAACATGTATTTCACAATCTTTTTTTTTTTTTTTTAATTGTTTATATACTTTGGTTCACATTCTCAACTAACCTTTCCAGTTCCAAGCAGTTCATTAATTTCACAGCCTTGAATATTTTAGAAAATATTTCATTTATTTTATTACAGCTAACTAAATAAAACATGAGACAAAAATCATATTAACATCTCAATCTTTATCCTTAGTGACTTCAGTTTATATTTTGCCTGCTACATCTTTTTCACTGTGGTAAGGTATACGATCACAACATGTACTTGTTCTGCTTCTTTTTCTGCAATGGCAGCAGAGAGAGATTAGATACTGGTAGAGATTCCTTACGTAAAACATTAAACCTCGTAATAAAGACATAAATTCCTGTTATCTAATAAATATAAGCCTTGAGTTAGCCAAATGGGAGAAAAGTTAGTTGTATATTTATGTCTTTATGAAGAGAAATCTCACAGCATTTTAGCATCCTTTTCGCCTACTTCTCTAATGGGGCATATGGTATAATTTCATGTCATAAAAAAGCAGAGCTACTGTAGCATGTTCAAACCAGCTGTTGGTTTTCCTGAGAGCTCACCTAAAGCCTAGAAAGCTGAGCCTTTTTTGGTTTGGGATTTTTTTCATTTCTTTACAAAATCGGGTTCCTAAGATTGGAGGATTCTGACAGCTGATGCAAGGGAAAATATTGCTATGTATATCAGGGGGTTATTTCATTTCAGTACATCTTTTTTATTACAAAATTATTTGGTCCATGTTCTATATTTAAATAAGCTGTCATGGTTTAGGAATGTTCCTCTCCAACTGAGTGTTCTCACTGAGACCCCAAACAGTGCTGCTGTTTGCTTGCTTCCCTCCTTCTCCTCCCACTGGTGATGGGACAGAGAATACAATTGGGGCTAAAAAGGTAAAGATGGCAGGCTGAGACAAGAATAATGTACTGGAAACAGCAATGAGATAAGAAAATGAACAGTAACAACAATGATATTAATAACAAAAGTGTACAAAAGAGAGTGGCAAGTGATTCACATGCAAAATTCTCAGAACTTGGATTACTCTGACTGCTCCTTCTGCCTTACTTGACTTACTCGATCAGAATCCCTTCTCATAGGAAGAGATTCCCTTCCCCCTGTCCCCAGCAAGGACATGAGGTGGTACAGGAAAACTTCCAGGTCCTATGCATGCCCCATCCTGGCTGCTACAAAAGTTAACTCCTTTCTGGCCTGAATCAGGACATAGACTTAATAAATATACTGGTTCATTTATAACTAGGAGGAGTTCATCACCCTATCAGTGTGACAAACACTTCAGGATAGTATAAAATTAAATTACATTAAAAATTTTATTATTATAAATTAACCAGACCACACACACAGACAAAATTGTGTCCTCACAGGGCAATTGTAAGAAGTGAAAATGTCAACTAAATGTTCTGGAAAAGGCTTTCCTTCTAGTCAACAGCAAAAAATAGACACTTTAAACCATGAGTCATCTGACCTTATTTTAAGGTCTACTTTAAAAAGAAAAGATTGAATGTGCCTAAAAATACTTGTTTGTTCCCTTCTAACTCTAAATAAAGGCTGGATGTTGACCTTAAAACTATGTGTCTACATTGCAGACATTTAGACAAATTCCTCTCCAGACCCTCAGAACATGGAAGATTCCTCCCCCACCCAGTCTTTTAAGATTAGTACGTCTGTCTAGGTTTTATGAGCACTGGAGTAGTTTTGTTTTGTTTTGTTTGTTACCTTGGTTATAACAAGCTTTTAGCTGAATTTATTTTCAAAATCTGAAGGAACATCTAATGATTTCTTCAGGCTATAAGTCAATAACTATGATTTATTCTGGGTATTAAAATATATTGCCTTCTGTGCGTCACCTTCAGTATGTAAGAAGGCTCAGCTAACTGAGGAGACAGAATAAGTACTTTCAAATCTTAGCAATTTCAAGGACCCTCATGCAAAAAACAAAACTGAAAGAGCATATATGGATTTCCGGACAGCACATAGAAGATGAAAAATTTTGAAAAAAAATCAGTATCTGAGAAGTTCAGGTATAAAATGGTAAAATTGAGGAAGGTTTTCAAACATTAATAGAGAAAGGATAATAAATGACTTAAAAAATTTTGTTAATGGTTCTAATTACTATCAGCAGTTTTCTTATCAGTTACTATCAGCATTTTTCACTGATAAATTAGAATCAATATTAAAATGTATTAAATATAATTAAAAACAGAATCAGAAAATTTTTTTAAAGTATTTTTCAATAAGTTTTTTGTGCCTAGAAATGATTACCAAAGCATTCATTTTTGACAGGTGGTATCGTGAAACAGAGGTAGAGTTGTTATTTATAACATGAAAAGAATAGTCTTGAAATATATAGGCAGACATTTCTTCTTCAGAAAATACAAGACAGCAGAAATAATTTTTTTCCCCAAACAATAAAGTATAAAGATAAGAACAACAAATTAAATGTGGAAATGAGATTTTGCGTGTATGACAACCTTTGATTTGAAAGTCAGTTTGAGCAACTGGATTGGCAGATGAACTTTTCCTGTGAGAAATTGAAATAATTAGGCTACAAAAATAACTTCTGAAGAAGCATTTCTTCTATAAATAGTGTTATGTAGGATGAGAGTACAGAATAATGACTTTGCGTCTATACATATAAACAGCGAGTACTATCAAACAATCATTGTTTGGGATTTGTTGTTCCTAATTTCTTGAAGAAAATCAAGACTACTAACACAAAGAATGTGAAGAAATAAAATGCCAAAAATAAAATCATAAAACATGATTCACATCGGATTTCAATTATTTATAATACTATATTTTAAGTATATAAGATTATGGTAGCAACAAAATGTAGAATATATTTGGGTGTTATACTGTTCAGTGCAATATTTAATGGAAGATTTAAATTTGACTCACTCTTGCAAAATTTTAGACATTTCAGAATTAAGATTCTTTGTTCCTGTATATATTTTATAAATCTACACATTAGCTATTGCTACAAAAAGGAATGGAATTCTATGAGGAATGAAATACTTGCCCTTACAGAACAGTCTTATGGCACAGTGGTTCATGGTGATATTCTATGATTCCCTGGGCTGTATGCTTTCCTCTCAGCATCATAGAAGTAAGGATACAAAAGACAGTATAGTAAGGATCACATCATTACGATATCTATTACCAGTGAAAAATGAGCCTTATAGCCTGGAGAAATCCAACATGTCAAATAAGTGTAATGTCCACTTCACCAGCCAGCAGGCATTCAGCTGACTATAAAGAACGATTTCTCAACTTGAAGTTCATGAAGAAATTCCACAAATTCCCCACATTATAGATATTTAGGTTACCAAACATGAAGGCGTTTAAGATAGCTTGAACACATAGACCCACATCAAAATATGTAATAAGGAAAGGAGTGGAGAAAAAATAGCAGTCAAAGCAATCAAATGAAAAATTACTACTGCTCTTGCTGAATTAGTTGAATGATACTGATAAATAAGGGATTCTTTTATGTCAGCTAAAACCTACCTCTTCATTTATAGGTGTACAGGTTGGCTAGAGGCATTAACTCAGCATCCAGAACTTGACGCTGGTATTTATGCCTACGCTGTAAGTGCTTATTCTGTAGGAATGAACAGAAGTGATAGTTCTGCAGATGTTGACATGAATGTTACAGCTGAATTAATATATCTTCTTGAAATTGCTGGAAGTCACACAGTGTGAGTTCAGATGTATTTTATTCCCCAAGAAAATTAAGAAAAGGCTCTTGTGGTAAACATATATTCAATTATCCCCGAATAGACTAATGTAGTAATTCAAGCTATAGCAAGATATTTTCCTGCTTGTGAGTCTTCTTTTATATGTCACTTACAGTGTTCCATGTGTTGTTTTAAAATGTTTTCTATCATTACTACATTTACCAAAACCCGGTATCTAGTGATACAAATTAGAACTCTCTGCCTTCTGTGATCCATCCTTTCAAGACTCCTACATGGCAAACGACTTTATTTTTTTTTTAACTAAGGAGTGTAAAAAGTACTATAAGAAGCCAGTAGTCCTGATGAATTGCACTGAAAGTCCTAGAAACTATATTTAGCATTTTACATGATTCTAGCCTTTTTGGTGAAATATTTTTTGTACTATTGCATGTTACTGCACTACAATATGCATTTGCATGATTTTTCCTGCTTCTGAGTCTCACAGAATGAAGTCCACTGATACTCAGGAAAAAAAAAAAAACAAACAGAAAAAACCCCCACCCAAACACACACACACCCACACACAAATAAAAAACTAAAGAAACAAACAAACAAAAAACCACCAAAAACAAACTACAAAGTATGACTTTAAAATATCATGAAACTCCAAAAAGTAGTTATTGTCAAGACAATATAAAACAATGAGTAAATGTGACTAAATAAGGGCTTTATACAGATCATCATAAAGCAGCTTTCTGCTATCTATCTAACCCCCATTTTTACCATGTCCTCCTGAGATACTGCTGTTGCTTAGTACAGAATCAGCAATACCATGCACTGGGGTGATTTATTTCCCTTAGTGTAAAAGAATAAATGAGTAGACAAGATGCTAGGAAAAGCTGTAACATTTTATCATATCATTTTACTCTCATATATCTTTGCTGCCTGCTCCTGGAAAGCCCCATAAGGCCACTTTCCAATCTCATTTTGTAAAAACCTTATCTGCTTAATATATATGAAGAATGATAACAGTCAATCTGATGTGTAACCCTTACATATTTGGGTCATCATCAAAAAAAAACGTTTAGGAATTTGGTTTTCTATTTCTCTATCACAGGCAACAAAACTAGATTCTACTTAGAAGATCTGCTATTCTCTGTCAGATATAGTTGTTCTGATTTGCCATTGATTATTAATTAAACTCTTGTTAATTCTGAAAATAAATGGTATGAGCTACTTTTAAAGAAAAGGATAAGAAATCATATGCTTTCCCCTTTAAATTTTGTTTTTGCTCCAAAGCACAGTGTTCTGTGTATAATTTACTTATATCTAAGTAATATTTTTTTTAAATCTTTTGAGTTTTCTGTGTTACTTCTACAAAAGCTCTGTGTATACTTAGGATGAATTGCAGATCTAGGAATGCTTGTTGGTATATTAAACACTAGGCATGTAGCTTTCATTTATGTTTAAGACCATAAACTTGATATTATATTGCCAGGTACTGACAGTTTGCTTTTCGGTAACACAAAAAATTACTATATGAAGGTAATGTAATTGTTCTGTTCCAGTAGGTGAAGTAAGAACACTTCATCTATGGGATCCCCTTGGCTGAGTGACCTGAAGCAAACACCAGCCACAAGTTTTCCTTTGTTGTGTTGGCCCTTAATTTTCACCCATAAGCTCTCAACCTGTTTGTTACTGGTTTTGAAAGACAGTTTACTCTGTGAAGTCAGTCATTTTTTTTTTTTTTAACAAACAGGATAACCCCACTGCCTCTCCTTCCTTCACTATCCTCTCTAAATAGTTTATAGCTGCCCACATCACATCAAGGGGCCTTGGGTGTTTATTACTTGAAACTCTATCCCCAACCCTTACCCCCCTGTCAAATCCAGTTAAAAACTCAGAAATCTAGCCAGCTTGTACCTTATTTTCTTTTTTAATTTACTTCTCAATTTCCTTCTCCCAAAGGAAGAACTTTACTTTTTTTTTCAACAAACTAACTAAACAAACAAATAAGAATAAGAATATCTATTTCTTTCATGAAATACCTCAGAGATTAGATAACTCATTAAAATAAAAATCTGCTAAATTTTTTCCCATCTCCGAGCTCCCCTTAGCACCATACTTTAAACATTAGTCCACAGGCCACTCTCAGTAAATAAGACAGGACAAAGAGTCTCACTCTCTCCCATCAAAGGGATTATGCTGCACACCTATGGCAAAGATTAAAAAAAAAAGTCCCTAGAAAGAAAGTGAGACTCTTCAATCTCATGTTCAGTATATTCACTTGGATAAAGAAGTCTGTCTTCCTGGATTACTCTTAAACAAACAGTGGCTCAAACAATTCCTTCTTTCTACCAATTTTTTGCTTGTTTGTTTATTTTTTGTTCTTGTCAGACATTGAATGAAATACACATTCCACAGATTTCCTTTCCCTCTAGTAAGCACCTCAAGCAAAAGACAAATAAGTTAGGACAAGTGGGACATTAAAGAAAAATACTTTCCATTAATATCTTACCCTATCTGATGCTTGGCATACAAGGCATACACATATATGGGTTTGTATTCCCTAAGGCAGAGCTGCAGCTCATTTCTCTGCTAGTTTCAGTGAATCTGATTTTATTTGAAATATATGGAAGTACCGACATGGTCAATCACCAGTCTCAAGTGAAAGGTATGACTAACAGCTGGAAGTGCAGGTGAACAACTTTCTGAGCTGACTTCCAGACAGCATTTTGTGGTGAAGAATTCTAAATACATCTTTTATAGCTACAGACCCAAACTAGTACAGTCAGTTCCATTGTCTTTTGCACACACCTCCTTAGCTCCACCTCTTCAGTTTTCCCATGCTGGCTAATGTGTTCTGAGCACACTCAGGGTGTCAGACCTAATGTGTGGCATAAGGTGACTATAAGTAGGGTGTAATTCCTTTTGTGTTAATGGCATTATCTACATAATTCTTTATCCCTTTTTAAGAAGAAATACCTAAATAATACATACACATTTTTAAAATATGCCTGATCAGTTTGGGTAGTGACTAAAATTTAATATTGTCTCACAACAATTTTACGCTGACATTTTTCTTCATCTGATGTAAATTTATACATATCCACAAACCTACTAAGTATGTTTAATATTTTTAAAGTCTTTGCACAGACTTCTTCCTTTGACATTCTTTTTTCTTTCTTTCCTAATAAAAAGAAACTCTCATGTTTAGAAGGCTCTCTTCAATAAGCAGATAGGTTAAGTAGTTATTTTACAAACAGAATAGAACAGTGTAAGTTCAAATCTGTTCATCATCTTGGCTTCTAATGTATAAGTGTCTAAGTAATGAAACCCTAAAAAAAATAGTGTTTTCTATTCATGATCATAAAATGATGTCCTTGACTAGTACTAACATTTTGATCCCAACTATTTTTTTAATTCATTTTTTTCTATTGACATCATTACTTTCTCAAATGTGACTCAATAAAATAAAATATTACTGATATTATAGGTCTGCAAAATGCTTCAGATAAAAGTGGCTGCTTGGCATCCCCTTTTAATGCAATTATCTCCCAATGAGCACAGCAAACTGGAACTACAGTCATCCTTCACCTATGAGATCAATCTATGTCAACTCATACATTTCCTGGTTTTAGTCTCTGTTTTTTTGTTTTCTTGTTTGGGGTTTTTTAAGGTTATATTTATTTTACCATTTTAGAAATACAGGCTGAAGTCCTGAAATTATATCCATGGTGATTCTATCACAGACATTTTTCTTGGAAATTTACTTTTCAATTATCTTTTAATGTTTCACAGGACATTTCCCATGTCTATGAAGGTGTGAGTTGAACTCTACCTTCACCTGTTTTCCAGTAAGGGGCTCCCATCTGTATGTGCATATATTTGAGTCTGTGTCACGAGGACAGGAGAGTGGAGGAAAGTGAGAGAGTCTCTGATCCGATGAGAAGATCAGGTTGATAGATGAGACCATTGGTGCTGTTTGTCTTTACGGGAGTGATGTGAGTGACTGTGTGGGATTCGAGGCTGTTGCCCATGTATGTTTGTGTGTGTGAATGTATGTACATATGTATGTATGTATGTAGGCATAGACATGGAGGGTGGGGTGTGTGCATGTTTTGTGTACTTGTGTCTGCTGGAATTTTCAGCCTCTCTATGGCTTGTACCTGTGCGTATGCAATCTCATCCCTCTTGGGCTGTCAAATCCTGAGCGGTGAATTTTTCTCTTGCAATATTAAGTATTAAAAATTGGATTTCAAAACATTATTTTAACTTTTTAAAAAATATTTTATTTGTTATTTTAATTTATTTATTATATTTAGTATTTTATTTTCCTGTATTTCACATCTGTGAGAAATATTTCATCTGTCCTACTAATGACATTTTATTTTATTATCTTATTCTAGGCATAAGGGTCACTGTAATTTAAACATTTAATCTTCTGCTTTGATAGAATCTCTGACTGCTGGCTACTCAAAATATTTTAATAGGTACACTAAAAGAAATATAATGCGAAAGCACTTTGTGATACTTTGACAGTAACAAATAAAACTATAGAATCTAATAGCAATACTGCATTTTTTGTAAAATATTGTGTAACAGCAATAAAATAAAAGTAATTCCAAAATATATTTTAAAAATTAAAAGGGAGAAAAAAAGAATTTGCAGAACTCTTTTTCAAAAAAGAGCATTAATTTCATTCATCCCCTTAATTTTGTTTTTTCCTTGTCACTATCTCAACCTGTAAGGGTTATGTTACCAATGATTTCTAATATTTTTAAGCACATAATAATGTAAGCAAAAAAATTAAGAAAACTAATCTCAATTCAGTTTTTCAGGTTTAATCCTGAATTTATATGAAAAGTATGAGTCACAAAGGGACAATGTGTGTGTGCTATGTAATATGAAAGAGAGGGACTTGATCTTGAATCCAATTAATTTTCTGCTAGGAAAAGACAAGAGGTTTAAATTTCTTTAAGAAAGTATAATGTTAAACAGATAATGTGAAAGTATATGGACATTTTTTAAAAGAAAACTGTTCTAAGAGAAGGGAAGCCACAGACAATCTAAAGTCAAGAAACATTCATAAATACAAGAGTTCTAGTCACTTGTTCTGCAATCTTACCAATTTTAGCTGGCTTCTTGGATTTGCAAAATGTACTTCCACTTGTTTGAACAAGCTGTAAAGAATTTCCCTTACAGTCCTGGTAATTCATTTTATTAGAGGTGTAGCATAGAAAACTGTAATTTTTTGAAAAGGAATAAATGGTAGATATAGCAGCTCTTTCATTCTGTTTTCACTTTCACAGCTCTCCTCAAAGTGCTTGGAAGTGACATTGTTATTTTTATAGAATTTAATAGTAGCATTGATGTTACATTTTTCAATAAAAATTGAGAGTCTTAATGGATTTTGAAAAACATTTGAGAATCATAACTTAGCAACAAATTTAGTTGTAATGATTTTCTACTTTCATGTCACATAAGCACTTTGAAGAACCATCTTTTAAGACTTAAATATATTATCATCTTACCTAGAGAGAAACATAAAGCATCCTAAGAGAAGAGCAAAAGTGAACACTCTGTATGTTGTGTGAAATGTTCAGGATTCACAACAATGTAATTAAGAAACAAGAGCTTGTACATTATTTATATACATTTTTCTGACACAAATTAAAGTCATGAAGTATTAGAGTATTCCAAATTTTAAAAAGAAAAAAGTGTTTTTAATTATGTCTTTGAATGTTTTGTATGTAAACGAGTACTCTCAGTACTCTCAAACATGAGCAGAAATGTGATACAACATAGCTAAACTTTTAAAAATCACATTATAGAAAACATTTTTTTTTCCAAACAGCTAAACATCAAACTAAATAATAAACTCATTTTAAAATTATCTTAAGAAGGCCAACTGCTACCAAATAATGTTTTTAAAACACAGACAATCTTAAAACCTCTCAGCAATGAAGAGATGTATAAAATTACATTTTTATAATCACATTACCATGAGAAATAAGTATGGATTTACATCAAAATTATTTACTTTTTTTTTTCTATGGAAGAGCTATCATTCATTTATTAGACATTAATCAACAAATCATTAACACAACTATGTGGTTTCCTCTTCCCGAGCAAATATTTTCCACGTAAAATTTATTTTTAATTAGAATGATTCACATAAATATCTATCTGAATGAGTATTTTGTTTGTGAACACAAGAAAACAAGCAGTTTTTCAATGGCAATGCCTGAAATACTGGGAAAAAAATAATTACTAAATAATTAGTATCATGTCATGACCTTGAGCAATTTACAGCTTAAAGGACAGCAACTCTAGTCATGAAAGTTCCATTTCTTGAACTAGAGTAATTTAGAGCATGTATTCCATTAAAAATAAATGTGTTTTAATTCCAGGTGTCATCCTTTAGAATAGAGAGAGAGTACCATGAATATTTATTTATTGCTGAATTCTGAAGATCTCAAAGGGGAATACTTTCATGCATACATATTAATTCAAATTACTACTGGGACATACCAGGGAAAAGAACAGGCTAATTATTATTTTTCAGAAAAAGAAACTAAATACTAACTGTGGAATCCAGTTCCAGATTTTTCTAATTTAATGTCTAAATATAATCTAGAGGTGAAATCTAGATGCTTAAATCTTGATGTCATAGTATAATTAGAAATGCTCAGATGTAACATGCCTGACCTCTGCCTATTGCTACAGAAAGGCATGATTGTTTTGTAGGTGCTTTTGTTGCCAACTCAGACAGAGGTAACCTGTGTGCTAGGACACCTTAAATGCCATAAGAGTGTGTGAGTTATGGCCAATAAATTCAGCTGAATATGAAATGAAGAGCTAGTCTTATAACTACATTGACTGCTATAAGAGTTTAGACACTTTATTCACAAATAAGTAAAACATATAAAATAAAAGAGTAAATCTAAAGCATCAACTTGACATTATTATTTCTTTATTTTCTTCTCAGTTGTTTTATTATTTCAGGAGATTAAATGTGATAGGAACTGTTCTTGTTTGAAAACATCTTGCATGGGAAAAAAAATAGCCAAGGAAATGCAAATGTGAACCATGTC
This sequence comes from Empidonax traillii, assembly GCF_003031625.1. NCBI lineage: Eukaryota > Metazoa > Chordata > Aves > Passeriformes > Tyrannidae > Empidonax > Empidonax traillii. Next base: position 84,470 of record NW_020955929.1, read on the forward strand.
ATGTCATGGAGGAATGACTTAGTTGCATGGACAATAGGAGTGATTTTTCTGTAGATGATAACATTTTTGAGAAAACCTTGCATAATGATAGATGGAAAATTATATTTGGAATATTTACTTCTTAACTCTTTCCTAAGAGAATTTTCTTATTGTATATACAGACGTAGTAGCAGCCGCAGTTACTGAAAAACTGTATCAGTCCCCATGAGATTCAGAAGCAGAGCTGTCTTAATGAATATAGCAAGAATCAGTATTGCTTGATGTAAGAATTTCGTTGAAAATGACTGTTTTTTTCTTGGTTAAATTGGTTCTTGTTGTTTAATTGTTTTTTTTTTCTTTTCATTTACAAAAAAAAAAAAAAAGAAAGCAAGAAGGCTCAAGTTATTGTTCTTATTTTTTAAATATTTTGAATTATAAAGAAAAAATAAAGTATTAATATGGTGAAATATAATATTTATCTGTATTACAGCCAACCATATCTTCCTAGCTTCCCTCTCATGTCTAGCAGAGAGAGTAGAAAATATGACTTTCATCTCACCTTCAGACAGTGTAGTGGATTGACCTTGACCTCTGCAGGACTTGTGGAGAAAATAAGATCAAAAAGTCCTCAGTTTAGATAAAGACAGTTTAATAAAGAGAAAGAAAGGCTGCATGAAGAGGGAAAACAAAAAAAGAAATTTATTCTCTGCTTCCCATCAGATGGTGATCCAGGATCTTGATGCTTGTCTGAATTAAGAACTCACCTAATCATATAAGCCTCATCTCATTGCAATTTACATTGTTCAGCAGACAAATTTTTAGAGGGAACAGCAGAACTGCAAACCTTTATGTCACAGATGTGTATTTGCAGTCCTTGAGCAAAAAATATGGATTTTCTTGATCTTCTTGAGGCTAAGGTTTAACTTTACCACTCCGTCTGGGCAGTAATGGGTGATCACACTAACAGAATCACAGAATAGCTAAGGTTGGAAGGGATCACAGGGGGTCATAGAATCATAGAATGATTTGAGTTAGAAGAGACCTCAAAGGTCATCTGGTTCAACACCATTGCCGTGGGCAGGGACACCTTACACTAGACCAGTTTTCTCAAAGCCCCACCCAACCTGGCCTTGCCTTAAACATTGCCAGGAATAGGGCATCCATGGCTTCTCTGGGCAGCTTTTCACCACCCTCACAGGAAAGAATTCTATCCTGAGGTCCATTTAACCTGTCCTCTTTCAATCTAAACCATTCCCCCTTGTCCTATCACTTCATGACTTTGTGAAAAACCCCTCTCCAGCCTTCTTGTAGGCTCCCTTTGGGTTCTGGTGTGGTGTATAAGCCTGGAGTCACTCAGAGCACTTTTTCTACATTTTCAGTGTTTGCTATTTTCCTGAGAAGGAAATAATGAAAGGTCTGAAAATAAGATTTTATAAAACTTGATTAAAAAGGATTCTGAAATCCAAACTGCTATTTCCTTACAGTATAAAGAGCAATCTTATTTAAACTCAAATTCTGCATTAGTCAAAAGAGGACTTTAGTATGTGACTTGAGTTCTTTGTCTTTGAAGACAAAGGTATTTAATTTTAAAAGTATGCATTTATTCCTATGCATGTTTCTTAAAAACCAACCAAAACTAAACCCAAAACATGCCTCTCCCCGCTTCCCTCCAACATCCCTGCTCAAGCAGGGTCATCCCAGAGTACATTGCATGGGATTGCATCCAGATCATTCTTAAATATCTTCAGTGGCTGTTACTCCACAACCTCTCTGGGTAATCTGTTTCAGTGCTTTGTATTCTACAGAGTAAATATGTCCTTAGTCACACACTGAGCCATTTGTTTGAAGTGTGAGCTCTGTACCTTGAAGTACATATCCAGGAGAGCAACCAGGAGAAAGTATGATTGTTCCAAAGATAAGCAAGCTTAGCTCGGAAGAAGACATCTCAGTGAAAAGGGAGATTGTGGTTGTGGTCCTGATCCCTAGAATAATTGGTTTGGTTTGGTTTGATTTGGTTTCATTTTTAACCAGTGTTTAAGAGAAGTTTTAAATTCTGTAAAAGAAAGTAACTATGTACAATCCTCTTCTCACTAGTTGGATATTATATGAAACAAACACAACCTTACTTCTTCTAGCTGCTGCACATACCCAGTTAATATATCTATAAAATAAAATTCTAAGAAAGTATAGGTCTACTTTTAGACTCGT
>NW_020955929.1:86677-145277 GCF_003031625.1 Empidonax traillii
CAGACGTAGTAGCAGCCGCAGTTACTGAAAAACTGTATCAGTCCCCATGAGATTCAGAAGCAGAGCTGTCTTAATGAATATAGCAAGAATCAGTATTGCTTGATGTAAGAATTTCGTTGAAAATGACTGTTTTTTTCTTGCTTAAATTGGTTCTTGTTGTTTATTTGGGTTTTTTTTCCTTTTCATTTAAAAAAAAAAAAAAAAAAAAAGCAAGAAGGCTCAAGTTATTGTTCTTATTTTTTAAATATTTTGAATTATAAATAAAAAATAAAGTATTAATATGGTGAAATATAATATATATCTGTATTACAGCCAACCATATCTTCCTAGCTTCCCTCTCATGTCTAGCAGAGAGAGTAGAAAATATGACTTTCATCTCACCTTCAGACAGTGTAGTGGATTGACCTTGACCTCTGCAGGACTTGTGGAGAAAATAAGATCAAAAAGTCCACAGTTTAGATAAAGACAGTTTAATAAAGAGAAGGAAAGGCTGCATGAAGAGGGAAAACAAAAAAAGAAATTTATTCTCTGCTTCCCATCAGATGGTGATCCAGGATCTTGATGCTTGTCTGAATTAAGAACTCACCTAATCATTTAAGCCTCATCTCATTGCAATTTACATCGTTCAGCAGACAAATTTTTAGAGGGAACAGTAGAACTGCAAACCTTTATGTCACAGATGTGTATTTACAGTCCTTGAGCAAAAAATATGGATTTTCCTGATCTTCTTGAGGCTAAGGTTTAACTTTACCACTCCGTCTGGGCAGTAATGGGTGATCACACTAACAGAATCACAGAATAGCTAAGGTTGGAAGGGATCACAGGGGGTCATAGAATCATAGAATGATTTGAGTTAGAAGGGACCTTAAAGGTCATCTGGTTCAACACCATTGCCATGGGCAGGGACACCTTACACTAGACCAGTTTTCTCAAAGCCCCACCCAACCTGGCCTTGCCTTAAACACTGCCAGGAATAGGGCATCCATGGCTTCTCTGGGCAACTTTTCACTACCCTCACAGGAAAGAATTCTATCCTGAGGTCCATTTAACCTGTCCTCTTTCAATCTAAACCATTCCTCCTTGTCCTATCACTTCATGACTTTGTGAAAAACCCCTCTCCAGCCTTCTTGTAGGCTCCCTTTGGGTTCTGATGTGGTGTATAAGCCTGGAGTCACTCAGAGCACTTTTTCTACATTTTCAGTGTTTGCTATTTTCCTGAGAAGGAAATAATGAAAGGTCTGAAAATAAGATTTTATAAAACTTGATTAAAAAGGATTCTGAAATCCAAACTGCTATTTCCTTACAGTATAAAGAGTAATCTTATTTAAACTCAAATTCTGCATTAGTCAAAAGAGGACTTTGGTATGTGACTTGAGTTCTTTGTCTTTGAAGACAAAGGCAAATTTTAAAAGTATGCATTTATTCCTATGCATGTTTCTTAAAAACCAACCAAAACTAAACCCAAAATATGCCTCTCCCCTCTTCCCTCCAACATCCCTGCTCAAGCAGGGTCATCCCAGAGTACATTGCATGGGATTGCATCCAGATCATTCTTAAATATCTTCAGTGGCTGTTACTCCACAACCTCTCTGGGTAATCTGTTTCAGTGCTTTGTATTCCACAGAGTAAATATGTCCTTAGTCACACACTGAGCCATTTGTTTGAAGTGTGAGCTCTGTACCTTGAAGTACATATCCAGGAGAGCAACCAGGAGAAAGTATGATTGTTCCAAAGATAAGCAAGCTTAGCTCGGAAGAAGACATCTCAGTGAAAAGGGAGATTGTGGTTGTGGTCCTGATCCCTAGAATAATTGGTTTGGTTTGGTTTGATTTGGTTTGATTTTTAACCAGTGTTTAAGAGAAGTTTTAAATTCTGTAAAAGAAAGTAACTATGTACAATCCTCTTCTCACTAGTTGGATATTATATGAAACAAACACAACCTTACTTCTTCTAGCTGCTGCACATACCCAGTTAATATATCTATAAAATAAAATTCTAAGAAAGTATAGGTCTACTTTTAGACTCGTAACACAAACCTCCAAAAAAGTATGTCTCTGCAGTTCTGTAGATTGTACTAACAAAGCATAATTTGCATCGTATCTTTTTCCTCAGCAGTTTCAAATTAGTGTCTCCATTCAGCCATATACTAAATTTGCTGACTGATCACTGAGGGGTTCAGCAGGTTGAGTGCTCTGAACTGCCATTTGAGATTTCAAAATCCTACAATAAAAATGCAGTTAGCCCAAGTCTTCCTGTCTATATTCTCAGCTCCACAGTGGAAGTAGTTTAATTACATTGAATTCCCTAGTTTTTGCTTGGCTACATATATTAAGGCTGTACTATCTCAGGATATATTATATTTTCCGTTCAGATGTGCCCCAGGTGTTTCACATCAGTGCAGTTTGGACATAGGACTCTCAGGAAAAGTACCATGACCAGAATTTGCTTCTGTTTCCATGTTCTGCATATTGACTGACATTTTAATTGATATAATTTCAAATGGAAGTATAATCTAAAGTAAGTTTCTTACAGCTTTTTTTTCCCCAATACCGTGAACTTTATGTTCATTGAATTTTTTCCCCCCATAGAGAGCCTAGGTTTAATTTTGAATCTAGTAATGTGTGCTTGTTTGAAGTCTTTATGTTGACTGTTTATGACTAATATGTTGCTGAACACTGAAATAAAAAAGGCTTGCACATCTAATTTCATAAATGAAATTAAAAAAAATAAAAAACATTTCCAAGAATAGCACAGTAATTCTAAAAGAATAATTGGAATAATGTAAAAAATAATAGACTATTATTAGGGTTTCCTTTATTGCAGTGAGGAGAAACAATAAAATGAATTCATTTAGGCTTCTAAAATCTCTGAACATCTGACCACAGTATCAAGAGAAAAGGAAAGAGATGATCAAAATAAAATATAGGCATGTAGGTATAGTAGATAATATGATACCTTAACTCTTGCACATTTTAATATCTAGGGAAAAGTTTAATGAGTGTGTGCCTAAGCACTGTCATTCAAAAAACACAGTTATGCACTTTCATGACTTGAAGGTTAAAGTGTATTTTTACTTCTGACCATTTCTGAGCTATCTAGATAATATTGGGTAATATATCAGGTGATAAGGAGAGGGGAAACAGCTGAAATATTCAGAAGAATATTTCAGCAAGGTGCCCCAGAAAATGAAAGGATGCAAAGAATATATTCAAGTTTTGAATTTCTGGCAATGCAAAAAAACATTTTATGCTACCTTTAGGAGGAGTATTTCAAGGCAAAGAAAAATCTTTCTACTTTGTGGTCTTAAAAATGTCTGGTGTAGGACCAACGGGCTTAAAATCTTCTGAAAATTAATACTCCATTTTATTGGAACCTGTTAAAAAGAAACAAAAGGGAACATTTGCTGTGCCCTGAACCATAGCCACTTGAGTGTATTTTATGAGGTTTTAACTTCCTCAAACAGTCAGTTTGGAAATAGAATGCACAGTCTGAGTGCTAGTAAAAAATAAAACATTAGAGCAAGCCATCAAATTGTACTAAACTGTTATTTACAGCTTTCCTAATTAAATTCTTTGATATCAGTGAATTGTTCACACCATATCAGACAACACCCAACAGATTGCCTATAGGTTTTGTATGGGTTTTTTCTCAATTAATTTTTGGGTTTATAGTTGAAATGTTGCATACTTAAATTTTCTGTGCTATTGTTTTTCCCTCTCCCACATTTGAAATACTAATGAAAATATAGCTGAACCACATTTGAAAATATTCAACAAATAAGAAAACAAAAAAACAAGGAAGCACCAAAACTAGCTAGGAAAAACAGTTAGGAAAACATTCCTCTGCCATCCTATGGTTTAATTGAAAGCCCACTAGGAATTTTCATTGGCTGCAGTAAGATTTAGTTCAGGTTGTAATTAAACAGTTAAGAAATAGTACCATAAGGAAAAGACATCTCTGCCTTATTGAGCTGAATGGCTGATTCTATCTTGAATGTTCTTCCTTTTCATCACAAAACTGTATTCAAACACAATTTAAGTTAAATTTAGAGTTTGTATCTTAGTTCTGTGATTTGAGCTGTATTTCAATATTTGTGTAAAGTTATTCTACTGGTTTGACTTGGCAGTGAAAACCACTTGCCATATCACTGATGGAGAGAGAGAGAGAGGAAAGAGGAGAGAGAAAATTTTGCCTTTAGTAGGGAATAGGCAGATATCTTAGAGAAAAGAAGGACATTTTTATATTCTATATGTTTGATCACTTTGAGATTCTATGAATTGACACTGAATCCATAAAAAATACTTTTTTTTTAGTCTCTGAATTAGCATTCTCTCTAAACATGAAAAAATTGCTGTTCAAAAAGAAGCACTGTCATGAGATTAGGACCAAGTTTTACGTTTCTACACACCTTACAACAGATCTTATGAAAAAAACTCATATTGCTATACCTTGTCTCTTAAAATACATATTTTAAAAATGGAAAGAAGATACATTTTATTTTATTTTTGTGTGATGGTTTTGTACAGTTATAACTAATGATGACATTTATTTCAGTCTTTAGCCATCATACCACTAAGTCTGAATATTCAGAATTTCCCTGCTACAATTTCTATTTCTTTGGTGTAATTAGGAGACTGAGACAAAAATCACGTACTCCAGTTTGATTTGAAAGAAGAGATTCCATATTTCCTACAGTCCAATAAGACTGGTAAGAACTATGGAACTGAAGTTATACATGACTGATAGTCATGAAAATCACACTTTTCCTTTTGTTTTAACTGTGGTGTAGCTGCATACCACGAATGCGCCTTTGCGCACATGCAATGCTCTTGTCATTAGTTCCCGGGGTGGTCCAGGACCTCTCCAGACAGTCATCTGCGGGAATGAGCTAATGGACTAGTTTGAAAGAAGAAGCCTTCTTGAAACTTCCACCAGCTTTTATTGATGCTCATGATGTCATACGGTATGGAATATCCCTTTGATCAGTTGCGGTCAACTATCCCGGCTATGTACTCTCCAAGCTTCTTGTCCACCTCAAGTTTCCTTGCTGGTGGGGTGGGCTGAGGAGCTGAAAAAGTCTTGACTCTGTGTAAACACTTCTTAGCAACAACTAAAACATCCCCTTATATAAACTTTTAAGTGAAAGGTCACTGTTTTCAGAAAGATAGAATAACAGTCGCAGAGAATGCCTACCATGGCAGAAGGTTGAGAGTTCAAGTAATAAATATAGAAACAGTGTAAGTAATGGTGGAAAAACAGAACAGGAAAGGACAGAAGGAAGGTGAATAGCAAGGAAGTCTGTAGCCTAACCTAGACCTGTGTTGTCAAATTTCAGGATAAAGAGGGAAAGGGCTCTAGGTGGAGGCAACTGGAGCTGAAAATGGCAAAAGGAAAGATAATCTGAAAGGATAAATTGAGTGGAAAGGAAAGAAAATTAAAAAAAAAAAGGTAGAAATAAAAAACAGGTAAAGTATGGGAGCATTAAACAATTATAACAGTTTTCTCTCTGTAGACTTATATACACAGAGTCCAGGAGAATTCAAAAAAGTTAGTGATTTCTGTCTTGAGCACAGTTTGTTTTCGTCATCAATCTGATGATGTACCACACCAATAAATTATCACAGTGACAGCACTATGATGATATGCTACACTAATACATCAGCAGAGTAGCTGTGATAAGAGCTGTCAGTCTGGTGATGTATTAGTCTGGTCCGTCCTAAAAGAAACACATATTCAAAAAAGATGTAGTATAGATATCACTAGATTTTTTTACCATTTCTTATTTATTCATTTATTTACTCTCATAGAAGAAAATATCAAAAGCAGAATTCTTTTTAAATGAATTCAAGTTAAAAACCAATATAATAGTGTCAAATAAAGGAATGAATATTTGGGTATATACAATAAATGAGGAAATGGGAGCTGAACCATAGACTATAAAACTTCAAAATTACATACTGTCACATTTCTTTAAAACTAATCTAAAGAAATCATTAATTTATTCAAGTGTTTTCAAGTGCTTCCTCTTAAGTAATTCTTTTATATCTAGACTCACACTTGTCTTAGTAAGAGCAATAATAAAGAACATTGTGGTTCTTAACAAAGAAGAAGTGCTGAAGAAGGAAGTTGTTGAAGAAGGAAGAATTTTAAAATTAAAAATTTTAATTGATTTTAAAGCCCTTTTTGGACTGGGCTTTGAACAGCACAGTCTAGTGGAATGTGTCCCTATCCATGACAGGGGGGCTGCAACTACATGATCTTAATGTTGCTTTCAACCCAAACCATGATATGATTTTAGCATTATTTCTAATGTATCAGTATACATTAACAAATATAATGATCCTAAGCACATAAAATTATCAATTTATTAATATACAGAAGGTGTTGTAGGTAAAGAATGTGTCTGCATACGTATCTGGAAACTTTGTAATATTCCAGTGATGTATATTACTATTAGCACAAGTGTTTTAAAAAAAGCAAGCTAAGGTATGGCTGAATTTGACTTCATAAGCTCAAAGTGAAAATACTAATCACTACTTCTGACAATAAGTTGCCCCATCATAGTGTCATTGGACCCTACATGGACTAGTAGAGTGGAAAAAGTCTCTAGAGAATCTGTCTGGATGGTACATTGGTGGATCTCAATAAGAAATCTTTGATTACATACTTTTCTGGTAGCACTGGTTCTAATGTGGGTGGCTAATTGGATCAACTTCTCATGGTCAGCTTCTCATGGATCCTCCTTCATTACTCATGTCCTCTTTATTTTTGACCCTCAGAGCATCTGTTATGCAGGGACTTCAAAAGAAGGTTCTTCCTTCTGCCTGGAGCAGTTACTTGTGACATCCAGCTCAAGGCTTGACTTCCTCTTGCATGGCCTTAAGGCCAGGTTGTTGTTCACGCTGAGACAAAACAAAATAGTGATTATCTACCACTCACATTCCTAGCTACTAGCTACTAGCCTGTTGAGTGTCTCCTGTGACATAGCTACTTGTTTGGTGAGTACTTCTAGATGGGCATAGCTATGACATCCACCGTAGTGTCTTCAGGTGTTAGAGGGACTATTTCAGTCCTTGGAAGGTCTACTTGAGTGCAGGTGTTAACATTGCTTTTCTTTTAGGTCACAGTCGCTTTGTACTTTTATAAAAGGGTAATTCTTTTAAAATTTAATACTTCTAATTCCCTGGAGATCTCAAGCTTCCTGGTAGGTTTTCATGGCCACCACCTAGCTGGGGCAACCATCAGGTTTGCAGCCTAAACCTGTGGGCAAGCAGAGCATCCAGCAACCTGGCAAAAGGTAAAGTGTACTACCCTACATCTGCAAACTTCCAAGGCTCACTCATGTCGCTGGCTGTCCCTAGAGACCAGTTATACTTGGCCACTCACAATCTGAACTCTCTGCAGGGTCCATAAGTGCTGCTCCACTCTCTGCTCCCCTCGTGAAACCTGCCACTTTAGGTGGTACCTGCTTTTACCAGGTTGTGTAAGTTCTGTAGTGTTTAAGCTGTATACTTGGTAGATAGGTTAACAGTGTAATGATATTTTATACAATGTCCTATTGAATTTCACCGTAATATTCTTAGTTTAAAGTTATCAAAATCATACAGAAATGTAGCTTTTATTCTACTGACTGATATTTCTATCTTTTAGACAACTTTCTGATAATCTTTTATGCGACTTTGGTATTTCTACTTGGCGTTTTTCCTGCTCAGTACTCTTTGAGATCTTAGAGCATGAATTGAATATGTTTTAACAAGCGTCAATCTGTCACTCTGATAGCATTTAATAGACAGACAGACATCTTGGAACATATTAGTTTATTGATTTTTGTACATTATTGTATGTTATAGTTTACTATACAGACATTCTGTTATCATACATAGAAACTGCATTTACTGACAAGTCTGCTTCTTATATTAAAGTGTCTGAAAAAAATGGAACAATGACATTTGGATTATTAGAGATTAGAGCAAAGAGGATTTGAGGGAACAAAAAGTAGAAATATTCATTGTTAAAGGAAATCCAGTATTTTATGTCGCTTTATTTTAATATGCTTTAAATGTCAGCATCAAGATCACTTTGTTCAATACGGGAGCTAGAAAAACTTTCTCTCTTTCTTTTTGTGAGTACCTGCTTATCTAAAATAAAGTTTTACTGTACAAAAAAGTAACATTTATAGGCTCAGCAGAGATACTAATTTTATTGCGGATAATTTTCTCCATATCTTACCCCAAAGAGTTTCTCAGTTTTCCACAGGTGATATTCATCTGCCTTTCTCTGTGAAGGCTAATGGATTCATTACATTTCCTGTTGCAGACATCATTTTCTGCTCCCTATTTTTCAGCCATTGATTTGCCACATTATTTAACTGATTTACATAACTAAGTTAAACCCCAATAAATTGTATAATTTAACAGAAGATTTCAGCTTTTGAAGAAGGGTTTGTGTGTGTTTCTTTCTAGCAATCTCACAGTCCTGAGTTAATGAGACTATTATAAATGACAAATACCTGTGCATGTAAAGGAAAACACAAATTTCAATAACAGTAAGTTCACACAGAGGTTTAGAAGAAAACAGCAAAAAAAAAAAAAAAAAAAAAAAGAATAAATAAATCATACCCTACAGGCAAAGCAAAAGGATTATATAGGGGAGAAAAAGTTGTGCTGGGTGTAGTTAGTGAGGTGCTGGCAGTAGGGGTGCAGGGTGGCCTTTGTGCGGAGAGGACAGGACCTGCCCTGTGCTGGACACAGCTGGTTCCAACTGGCTTCAGTGGACCCATCTCAGAGCGCAGCTGAGCCCCTCAGTCCAGACAGTGGCACCTCTGGAAAAGCATATTTAAGAAAGGGCAAAACTGCTGCCTGGCATTTGTATGAGGAGTGACGGGAAAAAACACGTGAGATACAGACTTGTGAACACCAAGAGAGAGAATGAGGAGAGGAAGGAGCTGCTCCAGGCACTGAGACAATGATTCCCGTGCAGCTCTTGGAGTGCCCACAATGGAGCTGATATCCATCCTGCAGCCCATGCTCCAGTCCGTGCTGGAGCAAGTACCTGTCAGGAACTGTGATCCACAGAGAGAAACACATACAAGAGTAGCTTTTCTAGAAGTAACTGTGGACCATGGAGCAGCTATGCTGGAGCAGGCAGTTCCTGAAGGACGTAGAGAAATCTGTGTTGAGGCAGGGGAAAAGTGTTAGAGGAAAGAGAGGCAGAGAGGAAGAGTTAGAAAGTTTGGTATGAGCTAAAGTATGTGGGGACCTGATGCCACACGTCTCTTAAAGGCTCAGTCTTCCTCTCCTGCCAGAAGAAAGTGGAGAGTTCAAGGAAGTGAAGCTAAAAGCTATTCAGAGATATCCAGAGAACTGAAAACATTGGCCCTTCTATGTTTCCCTGGAAGTTTGAAGGTGATGGCTGAGTAAACCGAGGTAAACAGGTATGTGTAATACATGTCCTTATTGAAAGCCTTGCACATTTATGTAAGGAAATCTCGGATCTAGATTAGACAGCTTATACTGGAAGATATCACAACTCATGTCTTCCCTTTCCTGTAATTGATACACACTGTTGGTTCTTCATTGTAGCCTGGTTTCTTGTTCAGCAAGTTTAGGGCTTTCCTGCATTGCAGCACAGAACCACCGTCACTTTTGAGGCTTGACTTCAGAACCATTCCTTATCACAGGCAGACCTGTTCTGTAGGAACCTTCAAAGGTTCATGCACACTGCCAGATTTCTGCTTGCCCCATCTCAGTCCTGACGTTCCAAGGATTTCTCTGTGCTGAACAGGTACAGTTGCTCAAAGGAAGAGGCAATATCATCCTTGTAAAAATTTCCGGACAATTTATTTTGGTGCAGATTGGATATGGCAAAAATCATCCTGAGCAGTTCTTTCAAACACAGTACACTTGAGCTTCATGTAAGTTGTGAACAAACAAATTAAATGCCTATATATTCCTCACAGAGTTATTTGTCAGAAACAGACAAGCTTCTGGCTTCATAATGTAGAATCTTAATTTTACGTTTGTTGGATTCAATGGAAATTTGTAAGCTACTGAAGTTGTTAAAAAAAAGTATCTTTTGTGGATTGAGGAACTTGTCAACAAATATACACAGTAGAAGCATTTAATTTTAAATGAGTTACAGAATTATTGTGGACTGAAAAATAGTCATACTACTCTTCTACCTTCATTATAGACAAAAACTTCATTAATTTGGATCTTGCTGCATATTTCTGAAGGCAGTACATACCTTATTAGTCAGAACACATTATGCCATTAGAGCACATTAAAAACTGAACTCCTTTGTCAAGTTGGAAAAGTTTTGATACATTAACATTTGTAAAATTGAGGTAATATGCTGAAATTGTAAGTGATATCTGAAACTTCAATAAGTAACTGTGGAAATTCTTAAATAGCTACATCTTACTTTTAGATGTTTGCAAGCAATTCAATCTATTATTTACTTAGTTCTCATATCTCTTTGTAAAGTTAGCATCTGAGTATCTCTTTAGGTCTTTCATTTGTACAAAAAATTATTTGTTAAATGATAATCAGAATTATTATTTTATTCCTATTATTTTTGCCAAAACTCTCATTTTCATTAAAAAAACATATTGCAAGAAAATACTAATGATCTTCACTAAAATTGCTAAATAGATTTATTCATAACCTAAGGGAACTTACAATTCAGTTGTGTTCCAGTTCCTACAAACAAGCTGTAAAAACAGATAATTTTTCTTTTATCCTGTGCTCATCACCAGGATTTCATAGTGACTCCACTGTGGCATTTATGGTAATAAAAATTGCTCAGGCTTTACAAAATATTTATAAGATGGCTCCTGTTGGGGTTTTTCTGGTATTATGAAGTGCTTTAATTTCTAGGTTAGGTAATATGACGAACAACTTGCCAGCAGTTTGCACCACTGGAATAGCTTGTAGAGGCAATTGATAAAAGCAGAAAAGATAAAAGCAGAGGAACACTTGTGCAATACAATAAATTTTATTTCTTTTCCATTCAGCTGTTTATTTTCAATCGTAATGTTGACCTGTCCTCTTCTTTTAGATCCTGTTGCAGTGTTTGTGTTATTGCTAAGTACAACACATTAATACAGGAAGAGCACAAATATAGGGGGGTGTCTGTACACATATTAGAATTGTAGCCATCTGATGATTGATTGAAGGAAAATTCATTGGACTAGGGATATAATGTGGTTGATGTCTGACAGTTAAATTATTATTTTTACTAAGCTTTCCAAGTTCCTTGTCAAATAAATCTGCTAGTGATAAACTCAACACCTTGTTTCTTAAATATTGAGTAGACTAATTTGTGTGTGTATGGACAACTGTTTCCAATATGCCTTACAGTTAGCCTTATAGTCCATTTTGCAGATATTTTGAAACTCTGAAACTCGCAATGTATTCACAGTATCTGCATAAGACTTGAAATACATCTCAGAGAAAAATTCGTATGCTAATTTAGTAATAATTTCTATAGTCAAAGCTTTTACATATGGTTCAAGTATGATTCCTCTTGCATGTTTACAAGCCAGTTCAAATGTATGGCTATTGAAGGACATAAAATGCATATGACACTGTATGTATGAATAATGACACAACCAGACAGAATGTTATTATGCTATAAGTTTAGATTTTTTTAATTTCTTCAATCAAACAAAACAATTTAGATATTCCACAGAAATATTCTAAAGATTAGACAAGGGCTAATCACAGTTCTGTGACAAAAATTGACATAATGTATGGTCAATGCCTAATGAATACATTTGTATGCTGGGTTTGGGCATTGGTATAATGAAATTTCTAAATTCTTCAGTTCAATATTTTTCCTCCTCCACTTCTTGTCTGCAGCTCACAGCAAACTGTTCTTAGTGCAGTTGTGTTTTCAGGGTGGTGGACAAGTGGATTTTTTTCCGTGTAGAGCTATATCACAATGGCTCTCAGTTTATACCTTTAGAGGCTGATACCAGGTGTTGTCAGTTAGCTCAGTCACATTTTTTGTTCTTCATAATATTAAGGTCCAACTATGCTTAAACATCTAAATACTGGGGGATTAATAACTGAAGAAGCAGAGGTGCAAATTATGAAAAATTGCCAAAAACACATGCTCCTTGGATCTGTAAAATTTAATTTAATCACCCTCAACTTTATATTACCCATATAGACGTATTAAGGTGGGGGGCATGTTTCTGAAAATAAATAAAGAGTAAGAAAATACATACAATGAAATGTAGGCATATGACTGCAGATAATCTTGACTCAAAACTTTCATAAGGGAGAAAAGACAATTGCAATGAAAAAGGTTTAAGACAAAGTTTTTCAAAGCTGCTCAAATGATCAATGCAGTATAACTTAGTTTAGGATTTAAAGTTATTCAGATGAATGATGCTATTATGCTAGTCTAAAGCAGTTTGGCTTGACTATTAAGTACCTAGCCCCCAAAAATCGTTTTAACTTGGCCACTATATATTCATGGACTACTTTAATATTTATTGGAATGAGACAGATGTTTCAGGAGAGTTATGCATAGAGTTTCCACCCTGATATTGGTATATCAATTTTTTTTTTTTCTGTTTTGGGAAAATGGCAGTTTCAATAGTCCATACACTTCTGAGGAATGGGAATGTCAGTACACTTTTTCGACAAGGTTGCTGGTTACAGAAATTCCAAGTAGAAGTGTTTCAACCTTCTGTTTCTTAATATTTTTGTCCATGTGAATCAAGACCTCATCCACATACCATTCAAAACCTCAAATATATTCATGAGGACAGACAGTGAAAAACCATGGCAAATTTTACTGAAGTCAGTTACTGGGCCCATCTTATTCATAATTGCCTATTCAACATTTAGACTGGAAATCGGGAATCTGGATTATATGTCCTTCTCTTAGTGATTTAAATCTTCCTTTTCTCATTTTTAAACAATTACAATCTACAGAGAGTTTTCAAGTTGAAATATTTTACTTTCTTAATAAAACTGGGTCACAGTAATTGAACAGCAGCTACGGAGAATAGACGCACTTTCTCCAGAAGGTGTCGCATGGACAAATGTGGTGGGTGATCCCTGACTGGAATTCAGGTGCCCACCAAAACTTTTCTATCACTCCTCCAACTTAATTAGACAGTAGAGAAAAAAAATAACTAAAGGCTCTTGAGTTGAGATAAGGACAGGGAAGCTCACTCACAAAATATCATAGTCAAAGCAGACTTGACTTGGGGAAATTAGTCAATCAAATCAGCATAGAATAACAAGAAATAAAATATGAATCATAAATCACCTTCCCTCCACCCCTCTCTTCTCTCCACGCTCAACCTCACTCCCAAATTCTCTACCTCTTCCACCTGCAGCTGCTCACAGGGACAAAGAATGGGGGTTGAGGTCAGTTCCTCACATGTTGTCTCTGCCGCTCCCTCCTCCTAAGTGGGAGGACTCCTCACACTCTTGCCCTGCTCCAGCACGACCTGGAGGCAGTCCTCGACAAACTTCTCCAACATGAGTCCTTCCCATGGGCTGCAGTTCTTTATGAACTGGTGGAGTCCTTCAGGAGCTGATTACTCCATAGCATGTGTCCTCCATGGAGTCACAAGTCCTGCCAGCAAACCTGCTCCATCATGGGTTCCTCTCTCCATGGGACCACAGCTCCTGCCAGGAACTTGCTGCAGTGCGAACTTCCCATGAGGTCACAGCCTCCTTCAGGCAACCATCTGCTCTGGTGTGAGATCCTCCATGGGTTGCAAGTAGGAATCTGCTCCACTGTTAACCTCCTTAAAGTAATAGACTTTTCTCACTTCCAGAGTCTGTTATCACAGAGGAGCAATCGCCATCGTTGATGTACTCAGACTTGGCCAGCCAGGGGTCCATCTTGGAGCCAGCTGGCATTGGTTTTGTCAGACATAGGGGAAGCTTCTAGCAGTTTCTCACCTGTTTCAGCCACAGGGCCCCCTACAGGGGCCACCCCTGTAGGCCCCCTTGCCATGCAAACCCAAAACAGGGAGACAGGGTGCAACAGGTACAGGTTGCACCAGGAGAGGTTTCATCTTGAAGTCGGAATGAAATTTTTTACAATGAGGAAAATCAATCACTGGAACAACATCCTTGGGGGCGTAACAGAGTTCTCTGGAAACTCTTCACTCAGATCAGTTCTCTAAAACTCAGTTTCTGTCTCAATGAAATTACAGTGAATCCTTCTCATTTGACTTACAGAAGTGGAAGTTTACATCAGCACTGGATTCTTAGCTGGTCACATGTTATTGTGGGCACTGTTCCATAATTCAAGATACTTGACTTTGATCAGCAAGGATGAATTTTTAAAATTGACACACATAAACAACTGCATTTAGATCCGATACAACTGCAGTAAAAGTTTAGAGATAATCCAAACTACAATAGTCTTACAAGTGATTGTCAGAAGTATGGACTATCTTTTTTTGGTACCAATAGTACACACCTATCAAACAAACACTCATTTGCCAGGAGCTTAGGTGTAAGAGGGATGTGATCCTTGTTCTTAGAATAGCAAGATTTTCTAAGAGGAGGTTACAGTTTTTTCAGGTTGGCTGTGGTTCTCTTTGTAAGGTTTTGATTGGTTTGGGGGTTTTTTGGTTTTGTTTTGGTTGGTTAGTTGTTTGTTTTTTTCCAGTGGCTTTTAAGTTGTAGTTTCTTGAATGCATAGTTTAATGTATTATTACCATAACATAGTCAGGTGTCCAGCTGATTTAGACTAACTGAATGGTCACAAATACATTAGTGTCCTAAGGTTTATGAATGGTTCACTCAAAAAATAGTGGTCACATACATAGTCGTACATATATTTAGGATCTTTCAACAACTTTCTATTAATATCTATTCAGTTATGGCAATATCACTGACACGTTTTGTTTCTTTTTTCCTTTTTTTTCTCTTCCCAGTTGACAAGAAATTCTACATCTGTGAGCAAGAGCAGAACTTCAGTGTTATATTTGTGACTCCTGGTAATAACACAGTTTTGAGGCAATTTCAACCACAATATCTGTAAATTGTCCTTAAAAAACAGGCAGAGTACTTGGGAATTCTCTGGAAAGAAACCAGGCATTCTTAGGCTGTAATTCTGGTTGTCCATTTACCAAGCAAAAAAAAGACCCTCTATGGCAGATCGGTGCATCATTAGTCTTATGTGACTTATAGCAGCAATTACTTTTTTCATGATGGGCCAATAGACACAAATTTAAAGTCTATAAATCTGTTACAGCCATATACTTCAAAGTTAATTACTGGGATACAAAGGAACCAGAGTGGATTAAACCCTTTTCTTCTAAGCTTTTTTCTGCTGAAACACTTCTACTCTGGTAAAGCTAGAACAAGTAACACATGTTGATTTTGAAGTTATTTTTAGTATGAAGTTTTCTGAGATTCAGCTTGAACATTCTGATGAGTGAATTATAAAGTAAAGTAGAAATACAGAAGACACAGAAACATGCCAATTTCAATTCAGAATAAATTACTTCAGTATGAATTTATTTTGCAAAAGTTTATGTGGTTTTCTTTTGCAGTCCAGAGTAAAAACACACTTCAAAACCTCAGAAGTTGCTGGAAAACTTCTCGTGCTCACTATAAAATTTTCCCCAAACCATCAGAAATTATTATAAAGAGTGGAACAAATCAAATATATTTTTTAAATTAAGTATTTTTTTTTTCATACTTTCAAGGAATCTGAAAACAGTAAACTGCTTTTTACACTTTCTAAACCATAATAGTCACATGTGCCACAAATTGTTAGTGTGGATCAACTTGGTGGATTTGGTAGAACAAAAATAAAGAAAATTGAACTGTCCCTGATTTGTAAATTGTATATAGCTTTCCTTTGATCATTGTGTACATTTGCATTGTTCATGTGTGTGTATTTATTTCCAGCGTGTACTATCTTTCACGTGTGACAGTGGTAAGTAACATATTGCACTGAATGGTAAATAGATGATTATGAAGGCACAGTCTTTGTTTTAAAAGGATGGTGTATTAGACCTAATGACAACAACAAACAATTTCAGGCTTTTCACAAGCTGCAAAATTTGTGCATTATCATGATACATGTAAACTCTTCAGGTGCTGCTTTGGTGTAAACCTAGCTATTTGATATTCTTCCTGACCTATCTACCATGTGGGTATAGATAGTGAGTACTTTGACACAGAGGCTAATACTGTTCATGAATGACCTGGGTTTTATATAATAGTTATAGTAATATAGACCATAGGGAATACATAAACCTCAATTTCAGTAGCCTGAATGAAAGATTCACACAAGATTCTAATCATGATCATCTCATTCTACTGAAAACAGAGTCAACACTTTAAGGGGAGCCGATTTTTAGTCAAGCTTCTGTTTTTGCTCTCTTTCCACTGACTGTGGAGGAGGAGATGTTAAAGAAATACCTCATTCAGACTCTTATTCAGGTTCTTCATATTGCTACAAATATTACTATTACCAATAAATTCTTATTCTCTGTATATGTGTATTTATAATTCCTTTACATATATATACGTATTATACAAAAGTTAAAAAAATGTAAGATTTATTTTTGCCTTTGTGTTATTAAATTTTCAGTTTTAAAGATATATTTATTTCTTATATATTCTTCCAATATTTTCTTAAATTAGTCTGTTATTTTCTTTTTATGCACGCTTTCTGTTACTATAGAGTTACTCTACTTTCTCAAAACTTTTGCAGTATTTTTACAAATCATTCTGATCTTCAACTTTACTAATATTTTCTTTTGGGAAGGGCAGAATTGATTTTCTTCATAGCTGCTAATATGGGGCTAGGGTTTAGATTTGTGCTGGAAACAGTGTTGATCGCACAGGGATGTTTTAGCTGTTGCTGAGCAGTGCTTACACAGTGTCAAGGCCTTTTCTGCCTCTCACAACACCCTGCCTGGGAGTAGGCTGGGGGTGCACAAGAAGATGGGAAGGGACACAGCAAGGAGAGCTGATCCCAGCTGATCATAGGGCTATTCCATAATATATGGTGTCATGTTCAGTAAATAAAGTTGGGAGAAGAAGAAGTAAAGGGGAGACATTTGAAGTGTTGGCATTGTCTTCCCAAGTCCCCATTAGGTGTGATGAGGCATGGCTGTTCTGGAGATGGCTGAACACCTGCCTGCCCACTGGAAGTGCTGAGTGAAATCCGTGTTCTGCTCTGCATGAGTGCATGGCTTTTGATTTACTTATTAAATTATCTTTATCTTAATCCATAAGTTTTCTCACTTCCACCCTTCTGATTCTCTCCCCCGTCTCACCAGAGGAAAGTGAGTAAGTGGCTTTGTTGTGCTTAGTTACCAGCTGGGGTAAAACAATACTTCCTTGGGAAAAAGAGTTCTTAGAAATAGATATTCGCAAACTTTTTGATAGAACCTGATTTTATATTTTTACATAACAAGTAAGATAATAGTTGAAAGATGTAGTTGTATTAAGATATATTAATTTGTATGATGATTTAGAAGTCACCTTATGAAAAAGGTGATATTTCTTGGAGACTGGAAACAAAACCATAGCATAAAGAGTAAAAGCTCTCTGGTTTAATCTTGATATCTCCTCCAAATGTCTTTGCAGAAAAAAGCAGAGTTGAATATGGAAAGAAAATGCTGTTGGACATAAATATGACGTGTTAACACTGATTTTGGTTTATTTCAAGTTAAATTATTTTGCTGTAAAACCTTTTAATAAACCCAATTTATTATATGGTTTTACTCTCTGTCAATTCAAGTGAGCTTTGAGTGTTTTCCGTTATTTAATTACAATGAGAAAATCCTTATTTAATAAAAGTTTAATAAGACCAAAACCATTAAATCTCAAACTCATAATGCTATCAAATGTGCATGTCACTGGAAGAAATTCAGAATTTAATCTTTAGGAATTCTGCAATTATAATGAATAAAAATCTCTGTAATAATTCAGAATTAGGTATAGAATATTCTGAGTGGGAATGAGCAAACTTTATCTTCATTTAGCACCTTCAGCACTCCTAAAACATTGCAACCCCCCTAAATTATAATAAATAACTCCTGGGCATATTTTTCTCATATATAGTGAATGTTTATAGTTATACTGCTATGCAGACATGTTATATCTGTAAAATGCATTATCCTGGAGTAAAATCAATGAACATTTGTTATTCTTAGCACTGAGCTAAGGATAACTTTAGGTGAGTTAAATTTAAGCACTATGTTGTTCTATGAAATCTGAATCTAGACTGACTCCCACTAACCCTGGGAACTGACCAGACATCTTTAATTAGCCAATACCTATGCAGGTTTAATCATTTTAAATCCAATTAAACAATGCAAAGCCTTTGGTGATTTACTCATTAAAAGTCAACACATTTTCTGGAACCATAAGTGTTGTATGACGGAATGAGAACATCATTTTCTTTAATTTTTAGCAGGAAGAATCACCTTCTTTTCTATAGCTTGGAGAATGTATTTGGATGCAATCATCAAAACACCAAGAAGATTATTTATTACTTATTACTGTACCAATTAATCTCATTGAAATTACATATAGTTTGGGATTCATGGAAATGTTTTTTATATAAGTTCAAATTTATAAAATTTATTACTTGCCTTTCTTTTTTTATATATTAAATGTGTCCAATGCATAACATCAGTTGATTTCTTCATTCCCTCTGATCAAAGTAGAAAGGAACAAAACAGTTAATTAATGTTGCTATTAATTTCCACCTATATATAATTATGTAGTTCTTATATAAATAAATCCTCATCAAGGCAATGAATTACATAACTTTAAAATGCCCTAATTTTTTATGTTTACATGTGTATACAATAACATTTCTTTTGGAAGCATTGAGGAATTCAATTAACAACTGATAATTAAGCCTGATGAGGATTTGAAATCTCATCCAATCCCTTGAGTAGCTTGATCGGCTAGGCTGAACACACATTGATGGGGGAAACTTTTCTACACAAATTACTTCATCATGGAGTGTTCAGGATTATTTATTGCAAATGTAACTAAGCCTGAGATAAACATCTTCTTCTAATCTCACCATTTTCCTGTTGGTTTGATTTAGCCATATCTTTGTTTAGCATTGGTGTGATGCCATTCTTAAAGGTTCAATTTTACCTATGCTCTGCATGTTGAGCTAAGGTGTGTAATAGAGAATTAATGTTTACTTTATGGAGTGGAGCTTGCCTTGCTTCTATGTGCATAAGTACTTTTTAAAAAATTTTAATATTAAGTGACAAACCTATGAGCTTTTTAATACAATAATAGTGTTACAGCATTACATTATAATTATGTTATGTAATAATATAATATCATAAAATAAAATCTGATATAATATTATAGTTTAGTAATACAAAATTTAAAAGGCTTATTGCAGTACTGTGAGTTTTAAGTAAGACTATTAAACAATGTATAGTTTTATTTTCATATTGAATGTCTTAGTATTAGTTCCATAACTTTCAATGCTCATTTTTGCAGCAATTAAGGAATCTGTGGTGGTTTTTTGAGTGTTTCATTACTACTTTTTTCGGTAGTCAATGCAGAAGTGATATTAGTTAAGTGAATCTGATAGGTGTCTGCCTTTAACTTCTTTTTGAAACCAAAAATTAGATGACCATAGTAATGCCAACAAAACTATACATCCTATGCTGTCTTTCTCTTTTACTGATTTTAATATATTCTATAATAAGTTGATTATACATATCTATTAGCTTTTATTATAACTATATTTTTCAATATAGTTCTCCTTCAGCTTGAACAGTTTTATTTTAAGAAGCTGTAATTCTAAAAACAACTAGTTCAAACATGTACCAGTATAATTGGTATAAAATCAAAATTTTTGAAAGCAATTGCAAATCTTCAAGTTGATATAAACAAATTATAAAAACATCCTCTTCTCTTCAGAATTCCTTTAAAGTGGTTGCAACTGTTCAATTGAGTACAGATTATTTCTTTGAACAAGGATGACTCATCAAATCTGTTTGTCATTTAATTCAAAATACCCCTTTAACACCTCCTAGGTCCTGGATTTCAAGAAATATGTAATTTTTTCACCTTCAGCTTAATGATATTGTCTCAGTTTTATGAGACACAAGTGTTTTACCGAGTATGAATTATGAGAAAGACCCAAACTCCTCCCTCTAAGCAACTGTAAATCCAAAATTAGAGACTCCAATTGAGAAAGTGTGGAAAAAGGAAAAAATAACACCACTTTATTAAAAGATATATGTGTATTGGCAGAACAATGAAAGGACACAAATAAAACAAATGATAACCCTATACCCAAAAATAATCCTCTCCAAAACAAACAAACAAAAAAGGTGAACAGTTCAGTTTGTGTCCTTTGGTGCAATTCTAACCACAGACAGCAGGCGGCGCTGTTGGATCACAGGAGATGCAGAGCCTGCAGTGCTCAGTTCAGCCAGCAGGGGGTGCTGTTGGATCACAGAGGGGGCCCTGGATATCTGGAGAAGCAGAAAATGGAGGTCTTCCTTTCCCCTCACTGGGAAAGGGGAGAAAGCAGGGAAAGAAAAAAAAGTTCTTCCCAGTAGGGACTCACTCTGCCTTCAGCTGGACCATATGGCTTCCCCTCTCCTTTGATGTGCACAAGGACTGCTGCCAAAAAAAAAGCCCACAGGAAGGGAGGAGAGGAAGAAGGTGATTTTCTTCTCAAATAGTTCCTCTCTGATGAAAATCCAAGCAGGTTCCAGACTAGGTAGAACTGAGCTAGCCGGGCAGCCAGGCTGAGAACAAAACCACCTCAGAGCTCCTGCCACCCAGACTTTGCCCCAGCTCAGGCAATAACAAAGTCCAGACCATTTCCCAGGAGAGGAGAAAAGAAGTAACTCCTCACCCCTCCCCACAGATCTTGAGGGCCATCGACTTGGAATGTGGCTTTGCTAGTCACTTCTTTTGTGTTAGTCCATTGCCCAAGGCACAGACAACCTGCCTGTTCAATGTCCCTTTCACACAGTGGGCAGGAGGAAGGGGAAAATCCTGCTTAGTTTCCCAGAACAAGCAAAACCATGACAGATGTTTATCTGTCCAACCTATTCACTAGATCTCTTAAAAATGTAAGTCATAGAGTCAGTCCAGTTAGGGAAATATGTGTCCTTAAGGCTTATATCTAGATCTGATTTGAATTAATGATACAGTGTTAACCTCAGCCTATTTTGCACGTTTTTTTCACATTCAAATGTGGATGCACACACTCCCAAAATATACCAGTCAGAACTTGAAATAATTAATTGAAATACTGCCTTGAATAGTGAATCATTCCAATTAATTTCAATGCAGTTGTGAGAAAGCAATGAACAATGAGACACACTAGTCTTTTTAATTTATTTTAAGTTTTTTTCCATGTATGTAGCAGGTTGCCCAGACTGTAAAGTTACTTTTAAAATAATTCTTTCAAGGCACTTTGTACTCAATCATTCCCAGTTTGTTTGTCACTTTCACCGGATCTTTCCTAATTTCTGCTTGCCAGTGGAAAATACCTTTTCTCTCCTGATCGCCTGCACTACTAACTCTAAATCTAGGATATGAAGGTTCTGCAGAAATACTGTTCAAATTTCAGATATTCTGGAGCCTTCTACTGGCACCTTGCCTGCGATGGCCTTGTAGGATAGTGCAAGGATGACACTTCTTTGGGATTGACACAACATGAAACATTTACTTGGAAACCACACTTAACAAAGCCCAAGATATGGCAAGAGGAAAATCAAATATTTGTATACAGCTTTCCAAATCAAAAAGCATGATGATAAATCTTTTAGAAAGGACTGAGGTCAGGGAAAACCACAACTCATTAGTTACTCTTTTTATGGTAAGCTGAAATCTGAAAGGCCACTATTCTTCTCACTGCGTTTAGTTCTCTTGAGAAAGCTGTGTGTGTGCTGCAAACAAGTAAAGACTTAATGATGATTCACTTTGCCAAAACTGATTTTCTACAGTGTAGGCTTGTTGTTTAAGCTTGCCACTTTATGTGATCTTCATTGTCATGGGAGAGAAATAGCCACTTCTAGAATCTTGTCTTAAAATAGAAATCTAAAACATGCAGATAAATGCTATCCTTGTAATGTGAGGAGGTTTTTTTTTGTTTGTTTGGGTGGTTGGTTTGTTTTGGTTTGGTTTTTTTCTTCCCTGTTTTTCACTGACTACAAAGGCATCCTAGAAAAATTGAATCAGATTAATATATCCATATTGTAACCATTTCTGACAAATAAATTCCACACAACAATTCTACATGTACAATGTCTTATTTTTATTTCACTGATCTATTTTCATTTGAAAAGTAGTTGCTTTTACACAGTGTCTTCTGAAGTTTTTCAGGGATATAATTTAGATCAATTTATTCCCTAAGTCCCAAGTTATTCTAAATTTCTTAGAAGTTATTTCTCATCTATCTTACTATGAACCCATCTTACAGAACATAAGACAAAGAATCATAGAAAAGCCCAGGTTGGAGTGCATCTCAGAACAATATCCAATCCAAACTTCCACAGGAAAGGAAGGTCAGATGAGAATATCTAGCATCCTGTCCAATTGCACCGAGCTTGTTGTCCATCAGGACCCCAAGGTTCTTTTCATGTAACTGCTCCCAAACTACGTGGATCCTAGTCTTCAGTGCAAGGACTTGTCTTCAATAAACTTCCTACAATTCTTGCTAGCCCACTCTTCCGGCCTGTCCAGGTCTCTCTGTAAGATGGCTCATTCTTAAAACTTGTCCATGTCATTTCCCAGCTTAGTGTTGCCAGCAGCACTGATGAGGGTGCTTTCAGTTCTATCATTCAGATCATTTATGAGGACGTTGAACAGTGTGAGGCCCAGTATCTATTTCTGTGAGAATGCATTTGTGACAGGTTGCCACCCTCTTAGTGCTGCCTGTTAGCTAATATTCTACCCATCCAACAGAGGGAAATAAGGCATAGAGGACTTCTGACTCCTCAGCGTTAATAACTAGTTTCCCAACCCTGTATAGCAGTGGGCCTATATCTTCCTCGTGCTTCTACTTATTGCCCATGTATCTAAGGAACCTTTTTTTCCTCTTGACATCACTCTTCACTCTTGGCCAATTTCAGTACTAGTTGAACCTGTGCCTTCCTGACTGCACCACTACAAGTTCTGTCAAGGTTCTTATAGTCCTTTTTGCTGATTCAGCTGCCTTTCCATAGATAGCATGCCTTTTTTTTTTGCTTTTAAGCACACCCAAAAGCATATTATTAAGCCTGGGTAGTCTTTTGTTCTGCTTTTTTCCTTTCCCTTTGTGGGGGATGGATTGTTCTCGCCCCTCTTCAACCTTCCAGAAGGTCATTCTTGAATAATTCCCAGTAATCACAAGCTAGTTTGTCCTATATGGATGCTTCTCATAGAATTCCTTGTGGCTGGGCTCTGAGCACATTGAATTTGTCTCTTCCAAAATTCAAAGCCTTTGTCCTATGACCGATATTTGCTGTGCTCAACAGGATCTTAAACTCCACAATATTGTAACTGCTGTATTTGAGACTACCATTGTAGTTATGTTGTCAAGTAAGTTTTCTCAGTCTGTAGATAGTAAATCTAATAATGAGCTGTTCCTGTCCTGCCTCTGGAGCAGGAAGCAGTCTGCTCTGAGTTGCAGAAACCTGCCCAAAACTTCCTTGAGCAGCCAAACTAAGGTTTCATTTGCCTTATCATCCTGACTGGAAGGTCATAGTATAGATTCCTCTAATCTTGACAGAAATTCAATAGAAATTCCTAGGTCTCCATATCTTCACTCCACACACTCAATTTTCTGTTTTACATAAAGTGCAACTCCACCTCCTCTTCTTGCTTTTCTATCCTCATGAAACACTCAGTAGCCATTTCTTGTGGTCTTCCAGACATGTGAGCTTTCCCACCAGGGAAAGAGGCATCCACTTCCTCCTTTTTTTGGTCCAGACTAACTGCATTAGTATATATACACTTGAGGTGTCTGGACATAGTTTTCTTGCCTTGGAAAGGTTTAAAGAAAAATTTACTATGCTGGCCAATTTACAAGTGAAGATTCTCCTTCCTTTTTTAGATAGGTGGATCCCATCTCTCCCCACTAGGTTGCATGTATCAAAAAATGTCCCATGACTGTAGAAACCAAAGCCCTGGCAATGACACCAATCACAAGGTATTGATCTGGGTAATTCATCAAATTCTGCCTTCATCCTTTTGTCTCACTGGCAATACAGACATTTAACTGACTAGTCTCACCAGGTTTAAAAAGGTAAGCAAATCCAAAATGTGTTAGCATAGCTGTTTTTTTCAGAACATTACAAATAATTTCCTTTGCATCACTGCCTGCTATTTTCTACTTATTATTTTCTTTAAACATTTGCTACTAGAATTAAACACAGTACTTCACAGAGTATCACAGATACATGCTTACTGGTCCTTTGAGGTAAGGCTTTATTTTTCTCTCTCAAATGGAAACAACTTGTTATCTGAGGTAACATTATTCTTCTCCTTTGTCACAAAGCTCACACATGCTGGTTTCTGCTTCAATGATATCTGCAGCTGCTGAGCTCCTATCTCACAGGAGAAATTCTGTTTCTTAGTCAATTCATGATCTTGCAGTTTCTACTATTATATTTTCTCCATTTGGTTTAGATCACTGTTCATACAGGATTATATAGTTCATCCTCCACAGGATTCCAGTCCTCTTATGTTTAATCAATGTCTCAAAGATTTGCATCTTCATGGCATTTTGTTAGCAAGTTCTGGATTTCAGTGTAATTAATTAAAATATTAAGAACTGGAGCCTACTATCAATGTCTCCAGCCTGATTCCCACTGCATCAAAATCGTCATCTTTTCCAACACTACCTTTAGTAGGATTTCATGATTTATAACATGTAGGCTTTATTTGCTGTAACAGTAGGCTTTATTTTCTCTAATTATGTTGGATTAATTACATTTTATTATTGAAGTAAAAGAAAGATTCATTCAATGTTGTACATGCAAAAGCATTTTTTCTTTTTTGTGGCTTTCAATTAGCTGCCAACTGCATTCTTTCAAGTTTGAGGGACAAAAGCATACAAACAAAAAGTCAGTGAAAATGAAGGCAATGACATGTATTCAGTAACTACACCATCATGCTTTTAGAAATATTAACTTATGCAAGTATTCAGAGGGAGATACAATGTGCTCTTGCTGACAATTTAAACTAATGAAACTACTACAAAGAAATCCACAGAAGAGAAATTACCTGTGCAGAGTAACTTCCTATGTGACTGACACGGGGAAGAAAGCTGCTAGCATATAGCACCACTAATGTTATTAATCTAAGTGACAAGCAAGAAAAGAAAAGATAACAATAGGCGCTGACAGTGCACACCAGGAGCAATGAATCAATTTACCTTGACACCGATAGCTTAGAAAGGACATTCATCTGGTTAAATACCACCATTATCTGCATACAAAAGTGGGGCAACACAATTTTTCTCCTTTTTTTTTTTTTTTTTTTTTATGTGAAAACCCTACTCCTTCCTTGCTTCCACCCTTCCTCCCAATTCCCCTTTATCCTTCTCCCCCTCCCCCTTCCTTTTTCTTCCATTTCACAGAAACATGGAACACCTGAGCCTATAAGAGACCTTCAGAAGTCCTCTTGGTCCATCAGCAAGCTCAGGGTCATCTAGAGTCAGCTGCTCAGGGTTGTGAGCAGACACAGTGTGCAAACAGCGTTTGAAGATCTCCAAGGATGGAGACTCAACAACTTCCTGGACAACCTGTGCTGGTGTTTGCTCACCTTCAGTAAAAGAAAGACTTTCCTGATATTCATGTGGAATTTTCTGTGGTTTTGTTTGTGTCTATTGCCTCCGGCTCCCTCTTTCTCTCCTTCTTCCCTTTTTTCTTTTATTCTTAACCTTTCTCACTCTTGCTTATTTGAGTTTCCTGATTTTTTTAAGGTTTTGGTTGGTTGGTTGGTGGGTTGGGTTGTTTTTTTGATTTATTTTGTGGGGTTTTTTTAGAATAATTTCACTATCTTTGGATAATTATTAAAGCTTTTATTTTATTTTGATAACTTTCTGGGAAAATACACACAGAAAATATATTTCTTATCAGTGCCATCATCTCAAATGTAGTTTCTTCACCGTAGTCGCTGAAGAATGAGAGCATTCTGTCACAAAATATTTAGTTCATGCACTGTGATGTCCAAAATACTTTACTCAAAATTGCAAAATCACACATTCATCTGAAATGTAACTTGGACCGTTCTTGTGTATGGTTTCTGCTTTTCACAGCACTCTCCTGGGAGGGAGAAAAGATTTATTTGTGTTGAAGAAACAAAACTTCCTGGCTTCAGAGTGAGTACTGTCATCTTAAAGATGTTATATATAAGCTAGATGGTGACCCAACTAACTCCTCTAGCTGTGCTTTAAAACAAGGGCAAAATTTATTGCCTATAGCAGGCTCTAGGCTGCAAATCCTAATAAAACCATAGTCAGTATACCAGGTGCTTAGTTTCCAGTGCTTTAGCTGGAAAATTTATACAGAAAATGTGCTCATCCCTTGATCTAAAGAAGCAGAAGAGGCCTGCACTGTCAGTTTTTTCCACTGTGTATATTTGGGGAATTGTAGCAAAAATTTAGGGAAAATGAAATGTCCTTTTTGAGTCCAGGATTACTAGTGAATAATGCACGAGATATTTTTGATCTGTTTGATTTAAATGTGATTTGGAATGTTGAGGGTGTTAATTTGAATATACATTTACTATACTTATTATCAGTACTCACTGTTTTACAGGTTTTTAAAATTTTGACAAATGAGTGAATGTTGTCTATTTTTGCAACCATCATTTCTTTTTAATAATCATTTTTTCTTATATGATTTCACCAAGCTTGTTCTGTTTCACACTGTTAGGGGGTTCCAGGGGATAACCTGTGCTTCCTGCTGTTTTCCTTCATTGTAATAGAGTATTAAACTTTTTAGGCTGCTAACCTTTCTACATATTTTTTATTCTGTTTTTAAGGGAAATTACTGTGAGAACCCCAGTAGACCACCACACTGGAAACATTATTCTACTTTCCCTGTGAATCAATCTCCCTCAAATAAATCAGTAACCCTTGTCTGAACTTTCTGCAATACCCAATTTTGAAACAATACTCAGACCTATCTCTTGTTTGTCTCTTTAAAATATTCATCATGCGACCATATTTTTGAAAGGAACTGCCATGTTACATTCTTTTTTAATTATATTCTCCTTTTCAAATTAATCATTATGAAAATAATATTTTACCAGTAGAGGGAGATGTAATACTAGCAAAATATGTTTCTTTTATATGATTTATTACATACTGGAGGAAAAATTTTTTTATTAGGGTTTCTTTGTATTAATTGACCACAGCTAGACAAATATTGCCAGGGCTGCAAAAACATAAGCATCCAAATGGCAAAGTTAATGGAATATCTAAAGCCCAAGATATTTCCTGGAGACTAACTGAGATTGTCATACCAAAAATTTCATCAGATCCACTGTAATCAAGATTAGATCCTTTGTCACTAATTTTCTGCATATATTAAATTAACAGGTAGCGCATACACAAGTCATGTAAAGGAGTCCATATTGTTTCAGAATATGAGCTTGAAACCTTTTTTATTCCAGTAAAATCATACCTGCCTGATTTCCACTGCACTTAGAATACATTAGAGTAGCTTTTATACTGTAAGCAGAGGCCTCTGCCTTTCAATAAAGTGACATAGGGCTGTTCAAAAAAAAAAAAACCAAACCAAAACAAAACACAAACCCAAAAAAATACAACAAAAAAAGCCATCAAGCTCACACTCCCCCAAAAGTCCAGGTAAGCTACCTTTCCCCAAAAGCTTTAAGCAGTTACACAGTTCCTTGGTTCCTAATTTAGAGTATCTCTGTAATCTAACAAATTGTGGCTATTAGTTTTTCTGTTCATTTCCCTCCTCACCTTTCTTTATTTATGGCTGGTACATCTCTGCAATAGCCTCTCTCTTCTGCAATAAATTACATCACACAACCTCAGGAGCAATAAGGACACAAATGACATCACTAAGTACTGCCATAAAAATACAAACCAGCAACATATCCCTTAAGTGCAAAATATATTACATTCACTAACATGTTCAAGTGCTATCTTACTGCCTACAGTACTTAAAAGGCTGCATCAATATTCTCATGTGACAATATTTTAAAGGTTTAGATTGTGGTCTGCATGGACTGACATACATTTCAAATGAAATCATTATGCAAATACAGTAGAACTGTATTTTTTCTCTCTCATCGCTCCCTACTCCCCCCTCTCTAAAATAATGTATGTTATTTAAATTACATTAGGAAGGTAAAGGCTTACAGGAATTTTACTTGTAATTTTTTAATGAGAATTTCTTTTCAAAATTAGCACAACAGTAAGATCAGTGACACCATTACTATCCTTCCCATACTACCCATGAAAATAATCACTTTCAAAAAACATAGAAAGATAATTTACCATCTTCACTGCTTTATACATATCAGCATGGCAAGTATAACCTCTTTGTTCTTCATGTCACCCTGTTCTTGTCCATTTTTTTCTGCTATTAGGCATTTCACAGAATCAGTCACAGACAAGGACTTAAATTGGTATAGTTTTAAATTATGTATATAGGGATTTTTTTTTTTTTAGTATTGGAATTCTGCAATTATCTGTGCAACACCATAATATGAGAGCAAAACCACCTGTATGGTGGCACATAGATTAAAAGAAACTTATCTTCTATGACCTTTCAACTTTAAAGGCATCGTACTTTTTTCTGAAGCAAACGTTTCTCTACTGGCAAGTAGCTGATACAAATTGTTGTTTTACAGTCTATGCTTCCTGGAATACAGAAGCTTTCCTTGGGTAGCTGTTTTCACTTTTAAAAGAGCCAGAATTTCAAAAGCAGCAGAACTGAGGGATCTTTCAACAACCTGTCATGTTACTTTGTCTAGTCTTCCTTGTTAGTACCATGGGAAAAAGCAGAAGACAAAATTAAAAAATTATGTACAATATCTTATGGGATTCTGTTTTTTAAAATGCAATAAAAAAGAGTTCTGACTCTATTTCTTTTTTACGTGGGCTATTCTTATCTTGATATCAATATAACAGTTTTCATAGCCATTTTTAGTACAATTCAGTAAATACTATTTGGAGCTTGGAGGGAGAACTAAAATACTGCCTGAATTGTTCCTGTTACCAAGAAGGTTCAAAATAAGGCAAATTATATAACCAGAGATGTACATTAGAAAAGCCCATTAACTAACTAAAAAGAGACTTGTTATAATTATGCTATATAAATTCGCATATATTTGATTTGCTTGTACTGCTTATCTATCACTGACAAACAGATTACACAAAAATACTGTTCACTTAGCATCTGATTTGATTAAAGCTGCAAATACTGCATCTAAGTGTTGGTGAAGAGTAACCTTTGTTGCTTAGTAACACCACATAAAATCCAAGTGGTGACACAGAAAGCTAGAATCCTGCTGACTATTAATCACTGAATTTGCTATGCTTATGAGCATTTTGCTTAGTTTGGTTTAGTATATTTTACTAGTTTTAATATTTTCTCATAAAATTCACCATCAGCATTAGCACAGGCATTTTTACAATAATCTGCACATATTATTATTAGATCTTATATAGTAGAGTGCAGCACAATTTTATTAATGCATGAAAAGCAGAATTCTGGTATACAATAAAAATGGGAAGTAATGAGTTTTGTCTTCCCATACAGAACATGGTAAAGAGAATATCTTTTATCAAACACAAACATCCTTATTAGGGAGTGATAGGCAAAAAGGGTTGTGCTTCTAGTACCATCCTTTTGCCTGATCAGCATCCAGTACTGAAAATTTAGCATCCTGAAATTTAGTTGTCCAATGTTGTATTCTTTATCAAAGGCTGCTCAAGATATAAATGTAAAAATCTTATATGCAATTTTGAGATTAGGATTTGGAAGGAATAAGTATTATTTGCATGTGACTTTAAAAATAGATCCCTCACTCGATATCTCCTGATATTTCTTGCTAACTATAAATGCTTCTCAGCACTCATATTAGAGAACTGAGGTGCTTTGTTTTTGCATCTGACTAAGCAACTTGGAACTACATCAAAAGACTTAATTGCCTTCGGATACTGAAAGTTAAAATGTAAAAGAAGTCCAAGTTCTAGTGGAAAATGCATTGCCATTCAGTTACTCTGTGTGGAGAAGGTGTCTGAGAACCATAACCATGTCCCCTTAAGGACAAATAAATATGGCACAGTGAAAGAATACAGACTTAATTTAAGATCTTGCAATCATATACTGATATGCAATTTGAGTTGTATTCTCAGTTATAGATATCTGTTTTCTGGAGTTTCTGAGCTGGTCATAAAACTTCGCTGAAGGTTAAAGAATGTTCTGCAAGGTATACATTTCCAGAATAAGCTGTTGAGGTTTTGTTATAAAAATGGACATACAGAAGAACAAGTACTATATTTAGTAAGTAAAATATTAACTAAACATACTTTGACTATTGCTTTGACTAATAGAAAGATTTATTATTATTTTTGTCATATTGGACAAGGAAAATGGACAGGATAGCCACCTGGACTGGTGATATACTATGAGGAGATGCAAAATGAGAACACTGTCTCTAAAATAAAAATGTGTTTATGACCGAATAGCAGGATAATCTGCCTTAGAAAACTCTGGAGAACCAATAGAATAAATGCAACACACTGTATGAATAAATATGAAAAGCAATTTGGTAAATATTACTATTTATAAACAGAATAAAAGTTGATCTATATATACACACCTCTGAATTTGTTTGTCCTTAAATAATGTAAGTTTTTAGAATATTTATTTAAGAAAAATATTAAAGCCTTGAGAAATCAAATACACATATAATGTGACCTTCTGTGGAAAATACTACATCAGATGACAACAACTGTTTTGTTGTACTGAAGAGAAAATATTAGACTGTGGAGAAGTCCTCTTTGGAATTTATTGAGGACTGGGAGCTCTCACAGCATCTTGGATTCTGCCCTTGGTTTGAAAGTTGAAGTGAGGTAATGAAATTAGATGATATCACAAAGTTGGCAGTCATTTTGAATAGAGGGGAGCAGTGAAATATTATACATAAATAAATGAATAGCCTTAAGGAGTGAAGTAATAGGATGAGGGGGAATTTATGAGAACAAAGTGAAATTCCATTCATTTAGAGACTCAGAACAAGAATCTGTAGTGCAGTCTTGGGCCTGGAAGCAAGCTGGAATTTTCTCAGCAAGAAACAAAAAAGCAATTTTAAAAAGCAGGCATATATGTGTTTTTTAAGGATGATATTAAATCAATAATAGAACAAAGCTTTAAAAAGGGCAACCATGGTTCCCCAAATCATCAAGCAAAACACTTCAAGCTAAGCTGAAATATTATTACCTTTTTGTAAGACATCAGTGAGATCTCATTTAGAGTCAACATACAGGCATAGTTACCCAATTGAGAAAGACCATGTGCTATGATGTAGAATTAAATAAATTTTTTAAAAAATAAATTTTACTTTGATAAACAAACTGGCCAAACATGACTTACTTCATAAATGAAGATTCATTCAGACTTCTCCTGACTGCCAAGATTTTTAAAAAATGATGGACTGCAGCTCAGCAACTTTGTCTGCCATCTCCCTCAGTGGGTGAACCTCACTGAGTCCCATGGACTTGTGCACATTCCGGTTCCTTAAATGGTCTCAAACCCAACCTTCTCCTACAGTGAGCTTAGGGGCTTGATTGCCTTCTTCAGCTTGGGTGGTGTGGCTAGAGCACCTGTTGTTGAGGACTGATTCATAGACTGTGTCTACCCTCTCTATCCCTGCTGCTTGACTTGTTGCTTGTTAATAGAGAGGCTTTTGTGAGTGAAGTGGAGTTTGGTGGCCATTTTTGCCATAATGACAATGAAGAAGCAGAGTTTAAACCTCTTTTTACTGGACGAAAAGTGCCAGCAAAACTTCATCACTGGACTTCAGTGGGAACTAAGAGTAACATCCCTGGGAAAATGCGTTTGACGGAGCTGAAATCTGTCAGTGCTGGTCACTTTTTAAGCATCATCTCCTAGGGGCTCAGGTAGAGGCAATTCCAAAATGTCAGAGGGCAAGCAGATGAGGCAGAAGGCCATTTTGGCTAATTAGGAATCTTCTTTTGGAGATAAGGAAAAAATGAAGTTGTATACCCAGTGGAAACAAGGTCAGGTGACGTGAGAAGAATTCAGAGATGCTGCTTATTACCGTGGTAAGAAAATTCATATGGCCAAAGCTCAAATGGAGTTGAAGCTAGCCAGAAATGCTGGAGGCAACAAAAAATCTTTTAGATCCATTAGTGACACTAGGCAGTGTAGAAACAACATCTACCAGTTACAGGATGGGGATAGTCACCTCTCAAACAGGGACAGAGACAAGGCAGAGGTGTTTAATGCTTTCCTTGCCTCTGTCTTCAACACTGATGATGGACTAAGGGGGTCTCAGTGCTCTGAGAATAAATTCTCAGTTAACCCTGAAGTTGTCAGGAATTCCTGCTTCAGTTGAATCCCTGAGACAAATCTATGAGTCCTGAGGGGTTTCATCCAAGAATCCTCATGGTGGTAGCTGATGTCATCGTGAGGCCTCTCTCCATTATTATTGAACAGTCTTGGGAATTTTGAGACATACCAGTAAGTGGAAGCTGGCAAATATTGTCTCCATTCTCAACCGGGGACAAGAAGGATAACACCGGAAACTAAAGGCCTGTAAGTCTCACTTTGGTACCTTATAAAGTTATAAAGAAGACTATTCCGGAAAGTATTGAAAAACACCTGAAAGACAACACTGTCATCGGTCTCAGACAGCACAGCTTCATTAGAAAAAAATCCTGCTTATGAAACCTGATTTTCTTTTACAACAAGGTAACCCATCTATATGATCAAGGGAATCCAGCTGAGGTAATCTTTCTGGATTTCAGTAAAGCTTTTGATACTGTCTCTCACAAGACCCTTCTGGATAAAATGTCCAGCACACAGATGGATAAACACATCATGTGGTGGGTAAACAGTCGGCTCACGCATTGAGCACAGAGGGTAATACTGAATAGGGTGACATCAGACTGGCCCCTGTCATTAGTGGGGTTCCACAGGGCTCCATCTTAGGTCCTGTGCTCTTCAACATCTTCGTAA
Organism: Empidonax traillii; assembly: GCF_003031625.1. Classification (NCBI taxonomy): domain Eukaryota; kingdom Metazoa; phylum Chordata; class Aves; order Passeriformes; family Tyrannidae; genus Empidonax; species Empidonax traillii. The sequence goes on from NW_020955929.1 coordinate 119,862, forward strand.
ATGACCTGGACACAGGACTGGAAAGGACACTAAGCAAGTTTGCAGATGATACAGAGTTGGAGAAGCTGTTTACACCATGGAAGGTGGGAAGGCCCTGCAGAGAGATCTTGATGAATTAGATGACTGAGTAATCACCAACCATACAAAGTTTAACAAGGCAAAATGATAAGTTCTGCACCTGGGATGGGCAATCCCATATATATGTACAGATTGGGGAATGAGATGCTGGAAAGCAGTGCTACAGAAAGGTACCTGAGGGTCCTGGCCTATGGCAAGTTGAATATGAGTCAGCAGTGCCCTGGCAACAAGGAGGGCCAGCTGTGTTCTGGAGGGCATCAGGTAAAACATCGCCAGCCGGTCAAGGGAGGGGATTGTCCCGCTCTGCTCTGCACTGGTGTGTCCTCACCTTGAATATTGTGTGCAGGTTTGGGCACTGCAATATGAGAAAGATCTTAAGCTCTTAGAGAGTGTCCAAAGGAGGACAATGATGATGGTCAAGGGCCTTGAGGGGAAGCCGTATGGGGAGTGACTGAGGTCACTTGGTCTGTTCATCCTGGAGAAGAGGAGACTGAGGGGAGATGTCATCCAAATCTACAACTTCCTTGTGGGGGGAAGTGAGAGGGAAGACATTGATCTCTTCTCTGTGGTGACCAGTGACAGGATCCAAGGGAATGGCCTGAAGTTGGGTAGGGAAGGTTTAGGTCGGATATTTGAAAAAGGTTCTTCACCCAGAGGGAAGTTGGGCATTGGAACAGGCTCCCCAGGGGAGTGGTCACAGCACCAAACCTGACAGAGTCCAAGAAAGGTTTGGATGGTACTCTCAGGCACATGGTGGGATGCTTGGGGATGGTCCTGTGCATGGCTGAGAGCTGGTCTTGATGATGTTTATGGATCCCTTCCAATTCAGCATATTCTGCGATTCTGATTCTGAGACAGGATTAAACCATAAAGAGTATTATTTTCAGGCTCATGTTTTTCAAGTGAAACATATTTGCTATTGAATAAAAACCTAACAATTTCTGTCAGAAAGATTCATATGGTTCTGATTTTAAAGTAGAAGTAAACTTCACAAATTAAGAAAGAACTTTTTGTGTGGCTCCCCTGGAAGTTTTTTAAGTCTACTTAACTTTAGTGTCTACATGCTGAGCATGTCTTTCACACCATAGTTATCAGTACTTTCTTCATTGCCAGTAGAAACCATGCAAAACGATTTTGACACTTCAAGTGCCTTATCTCCTCACCCTTAGAAGGAACCTGTCTTACTGAATAAAGCATGCATATATTGTTGCCTAAATATTTTTTTATACAAACAGGTAATGTAAGGTAAGGTACGATATAACTAAAGAATAAATGAAGGTACAACTAAAGAGTAAATGTTTCTGAAAGGTACATGTTTGAATATCTGTCCATAGAAACTTCCCAGATACTCATTAGGAACAAAAATCAGCATGGAAAAGAGAAGGCTCCAGGGAGATCTTGTAGCAGCAGTAAAGGGGTCTTACAAGAAGGTTGGAAAGGGGCTTTTTATAAGGACATGTAGTGATAGGACAAGGAGGAATGGCCATAACCTGAAGGAAGGTAGGTTTAAATTAGATATTAGGAAGAATTTCTCTAATGTGAAGGTGATGAGGCACTGGAACAGGTTGCCCAGAGAGGCTGTGTATTCCCCACCTTTGGAAATTTTAAAAGTCAGGCTGGATGGGGCTCTGAGTATCCTGATGTAGTAGAAGGTTCCCTGTCCATATCAGGGGCATTGGACCTATGTGGTCTTTAAGGTCCCTTTCAACCTTAATCGTTATATGATTCTATGAAAAATATAGTAATTAATGAAGGATATTATATACTTCCTAATTTCTTATTTCCATTTTTTTTATATGTGTGTGTGTGTGCAATTTTAAATTAAAGTTTAAAAAACCATTGCCATAGGATAAATACTTTGAATGTGACCTGTGATATCCATTTTCCCACCTTGAAATAACTGTTCTCTGAATTTTTAGTCCCCAAACTTTCAAGGCTACAATAAACTGAACAAAAAACTGAACAGCAGTTTTGGAGGACAAAACGAGGCTAATAATGAAGTCTCTAGAATCCATTCTCTTTTTAGATAGAAAATTTTTGGAGGAAGATTTGCATTGACTATCTGGAAGTGCAGGAATATCACAATGACTACTCATTAAATAAGATTATCCAAAGAGCACACTGTTCAAAACACAGAGGATATGAAATTCTTCATTGACTGCAATAAATTGCTTTCTCCCAGGAGCAGTGATCAGTCTTCTAAACTCTTGAATTTGTGAACCTATGTAAAATGTGGTTTATTTTTCCATTTTTTCCACTATCTCACATCTTTGTCGTTTCTTACAAACATAAAAATAGTTATATTGAGCTTTCAGATGGAAGATTCACAATGCCCGGAACTCTGTCTAGGAGGGTGAGGAGCACACAGTGCAGGAAAGCTCACCAGGACAGAATAGATGTAGAACAATATTTAACAGCCTTCTCTCTCAACATGGTGTAAATCGTGCTTCAGAGACTTAGTAATTCAGAGGTGGTGACTTCACATTCGTAGAATATTTCTTCTTCTATTAATTTGTGCATGAGCTGTCTGAATGCAGATAAGTACAAGGGCTTCTTTGTTGCATTAGTCTAGGAACCCAGCTTTATCTTGCTGTGAGAGGAGCCACACAACCAACCAATGGCATGACTTACAAACACAAGATTTCTTTAATTACTCTTCTAGACCTCAGTTATTTTCACCTTGGATTTACTTATGAATTCAGTTATTCCATGAGGATTCCTTCTCTTCTTGTTAAGCCTTGAGTGGATATAAACTTTAAGCATTTTGCAGTGAGTCTTTTTCACTCTTTTTTCAGCCTTGAATGTCCTCTGTTAGACTGAAGGATTTCATTGTGGTTGTTGATGATGATTTTTTTTTTTCATACTGCCCATTACACATTGCAGTGTTCTTAAGTAAATTGTCTTAATTGCAGCCACATTGCAACAGGGATAATTGTGGGGCCCATTTCAATGCCAAAAGAGAAAACACATTTTAGGTAAAAATGAAGCGAAAATCCCCACAAACGTTTGAAAATTATACTGTTGCTAACAGTCAAGTTCATAATTTATTTTTTATGCGTTTATTTTTGTCACATAAATTATTTTAATCCAGTTTCACCTCTGCACAGTTCTATGGTAAACTGTATAACAACTCATCATTTATCTTTTAGCAAACTGTACTACTATGGCTGCTCAATGTGCATAGTACATCTATACTTCCCAGTAACAAGGTCTGTAGCAGTTTTTTTTGTAATCCATTATTGGTACATTGTAGTATCACTTAATAGCATAACACATGTTTTAAGCCTCTTCCAGCTGGCATGGTCAGCTCCTGCTAACTCCCAAGTTCCCAGCTAATGTGAATTTGATGGTGGCTCTCTGTGGCAGAGATACAGGAGTGCATAGCAATGGAGCTAATCACTAGTTCTGGATCTATAACGTCCCTATAAAGAGTTGTCACAACGACATGGAGAGAGAAGGCCCGACTCTCATTTAAAGTGCCAACTCTCGACTTCCCTGCCATTACAATCCTATTTAACACAAACCAGAGGATTCTGATGAGCACTAGCAGAAAGGCAAATCAGGTCAAGATGATGTAAGGATACAGGGAAACAGTAATGGACCTTATTTTTTTCTTTTTTTCTTTTTTTTTTTTTCCCGGTAGACATAGCAGTGATTTACATGTATACATGAGTGTATATATGGTCCTTTCTTCAGAGACAGTTTTTACACATTTATGACATCCGAGTATAAGAAGACACTGTAAGATTAATGGATTAAAAGAGCCCCTATCAATTAAAAAATGAAGCTTTTTCAAATTGACATACATGTAAAGACTCCACATTATGAAATCTCCAATACTAGTCTAACAAAGAAAATAAAGAATTAGTGGAAATATTAATATGTTCCTATCTTCTCTGAGAAAAGCACTAGTTGAACAACTTAAAATGTCTCAACTGAAAACATTTTGATATCTACAAAAAATAAATTTGTGTATAAGAAATTGCTTATGCACATGTGACATAATACAGAAAAGTACTGGGAAAAATATGTTTTTTTTTTTTCATGGAAATCTTGATTAATGGAAACATCTTTGATATCACAGACACATACAAGACAAATATTAGCTTTATTTTCTACTAATCATTCCTTTGCTGATTCAGCATTCTGCATCAACAGGAATTGCTCTAAAATGAGGACATGATTAAAAAGCTGCTACACTTAGTCCTAACATTCCTCTGCTAAAGACAGTATGCTATGATGGGGCTTCATTTTTATTTTTGATAAAGCAAAATTCAAATGAGATTTATTAAGTGCAAAGACGCAATAAGAGATCTGGGGTGAGGATTCTGACAGAATATTTTTGTATAACATGAAGCTATTTCTAGGGTTTTCCCAGTTTTAACTGTGCAGATATCTGCATCTTGATTCATCATCTAGATTCTTTGTATAATTCAAGGAGATACATATTACTTCCAAAACAAAATTCTTCTAACCTTTTTAGATATCTGTAGTACAAGGAAATGAAACATGTTCTAGAAGTACCCATTTTTATTCATGGAATAAAATGTCTAGCTGACAAGCTCAGATGTAGATGTCTGCATTATAAAAATTTAAAGGTAGATGAGATAAATCCCACTATATTTGACTTATCTCAGTGGAAGGGAATATGAATTGCTACATAATTCTTACTAAGCATCTTATGTTGTGGAGGGAAATTGCATTATCAATTGTATTAGAAATAGTGGAGTTAAAGATAACTTTTGCCTGTGTACGGCTCTATGAAATATTGCATCTATTTCCTCTGTGTTACAGCATCATTTTTAAAGTGAAACAAGTGATAAGATACTGCCTGAAGAAGCCTAAAGAGGAAGAGAGTTGCATAAGTTATTCCAGCTCCATTAAATTAAAAGTGCATTGCTTTTGCTTGCCCTCTGACAGCAGTCATATAATAATTGGTATCCATACTGGTAAACATGCTGCTACAAAGAGCATCAGTAGATACATCAATATCACAGTTTGATAAAGGTCTCTGACCCACAGTACCTACAGAACCAAGCCGAGCAATTGCATGGAAAAGTGTTAGCAGGAATGTAAAAAGATCAGGCCAAGGTCTGCTTTGCATGTTCAAGTTCTAGTCACAGAATGTCCCCTAAAACTGTTTGTACCACTAGCATATATATTTGTTTGGATCCCATGAATACTCTGAGCCATACTTAAAATGGGAATAATGACTACATCATACTTTTTTATGCCATACCTCATTTCTAGCTTGCATTTGGAAATAAATATAGTGAGAGTGGAGAGTACTGCATGACTCGCTATTCACTTGTTTATTCACTCATAATGACAACCTACTTTTATATTCACAAACCCAGTCACTTCAATCTATCAGAAAGAGTGTACTTTCAGGGAGAAGGAGACAGAAAAGATTTAGATATGTCTCATTTTGATAAGGGTTGCCATTATTCACCATATAAAAGATGAGAAAAGAATACAAGTGGAAAGTGAGGTCAAAATTAAAATAAGAATTCAGGAAACAGAATATTTCTGGTGAAACAGCAAGGGTGTGGTTACTGTCACAACTCTGTGGGATACACCAAAAAATAACCTTTGTAAACCCCAAACCTTCGTCATTTTTGACAGGAGAAAAAGGTTGGTTGGAGAGAAGAAAAAGGAATTATAATAAATATTAAAAAATTGTAACTTATCTAATTGTAACTTAACATATCTTCAGATAAATTGCATCAAAACAAAGTTTCTTAGGATAAATGAGCAAGTACCTATGCTTCTTAGAATATCATATGTCATATTCAAGAATAATTTTTTCTTATCTGTAATTAAATTATATAGAATGTTCAATAGTCATAAACCTTACATTCCTTAGAAATTAAATCACTTACCAATTTTTTTTAATTTATAAAGTACTTTTTGGTAGGTTTTCTCTTTCACTGCTCAATGTCAGACTTTAACAGGAAGTATAGAAAAATATAGGGAAGTTTAGAGTAATGAAATTGGTTTCAATTTTGTCAAATAAAATAGAATTAGAAAATGTTAAATTTTAAAAAATAAAATTTAAATTAATTTTGATTAAACTGATATTGTGCTTTTCTTTCTGATTATATTTAATACTTGTTCTTCAGCTGTTACTCTGAAATCCTTTTTAAAGGATTATATAGTATTATATATAAGGATATATATATAAGGATATATATAAGGATTATATAGTATAATTTATATGTATATATATAATATGGTATAATTTGACTATAACTCTTTAGAGGGATTTAAAAAAAAAAAATGTAGCAGATACAGTATTTCAGAAGAATTTTAGCTAAGTCCCTTTTTACAACTCTTTTAGAGCATTTTCCAGGAATTCTTTTTAATATCTTTTGCTTATTGAGGTAAAAATGTAATTAAAGTTTTAGATGAGTTACTTATTAAGTGTGAAAATCTGTTTTTTGAGTAGTATTTCAATGATACTACACAGTTATTTTCCTTGGTTTGTTTTTTATTTCTTTGTTTTCTAATTGGATACAGACATGAGAAATTGCTAGTATATGTAATCCCTGCAGTTTAGCATTTATACTGAATCTATACTGCGGGTTAAAAAGAAATGAATACAGTAGTTAAGTATTTTTTGACATCTAGTCCAAAATTTTTAAATAAAAAGTAGGTATTTAATTTTAATAGTAAGATAATTTTCTGCTCTTATACAAATTACAGATTCTTGGTCTCTAGGTAATCCATGAAGGTTCCAGGTCAGAACTGTGAGTTCCTTTGAGTTGAAATGCGACATATTCATTTTTTCTAGCACAGTAAGCATAACACTTAACATGCAGAAATATCTTCTCAAAAGCATTGAAAATTCTGCCTATCATGTCAGAGTTTGGGAGATTTTTAGTAAAAATCCCTTAGGAACAACCACTATAAACGTTTAATCCTCTTGATTATGGTCTTGTTTAGAAGAATATTTTCCAGCTGATATTTCAAGGCTGTCTTCTAACTCATTTTCGTGACAATCTGAATTAGGCTTTATGAGTTCTTTTTACTCTAGTACTATATTTCACCATACATTTACAGATCCTTCACAACTCCATTAAGAGAGGATGGAAAAAATATTTTCTGAGATAAATCTTTTAGAAGAGAAAAAACCTTGTCCTGCTCGTTTGGATTTAGAAAGTATTTCAGCTTGGGACCACTTGCTTAAATAAACTTCACCATTAATATTCACCATTAATATTAAGCATCTAATATTAAATTCTACTTTCCTCAGAAACCCATCCTTAGTTTGAGAATAAAATTACTTGTTTGGTGGAAAACAAAGCACATTTCCTCACACGAGTGAAATGTCATTTTTGGAATTTCATGTAGTGTCTGCAGTCTGGCTCTCACATGAAAATAAGCGGAAAAAACCCTATTGTCTATTTTTTAATGAATCAAGTTTTGCTCTATAGCTCCCAAGGTAATTTATAGTTTATATTTTCCTACATATTTAACTACCTAATAAATATAAAATATGTATTTTGGGAGAACAAAGAATAAAGGCATAACTGAATAAATTTTTATTGCAGAATTTACTAACAATATCTTGCCCTTTTAATGTCCTTAAATATGCCCCAGACCCCCTCTATAAGTTCATCTGCCTTCTCTCAGCAGTACAGTCCATATGTCTCTTAATATTAACAAATTAACAATAATAGCTATATCAAGCAGTCTGGCAAACTATTGCCTGTATTTGAGGGAACAATTTCTCCCTATGAATTGCAGTAAAAAGCAATTTTGCCTAATTACACTGAGTATATTGAAATGTTAGCTTTTCCCTCATGGGTACTAACACCAGATTTGTAATTGTTGATGGGACTAAATTTAAAATGTCCCTCCATTTGGGAATTAGAAGACACAAGTTTGCTCTTGAGTATATGACCCTTACTTGTTAAGTTTGAAATATCCTTATTGTGATCTTACAGTTGTCTCTATACTGTTATGAAAGAAAGACTTCATTTTTTAAAGATATTTCAAGTTGCAGTTTTAATCTGTTTTTGATGATAATCCATGAGTTTTTTAATCTTACATACAAATGTAAAATTTCAAATGTTCAAATATTTGTAATGATTTTTCATAATTTTTAAAAATACTATTTTAAAATCTTGTCCAAATGCTTTTGACCAATGAATTGAAAAACGTTTTTGAAAATGTTTTTGAAGAGTTTATACAAAATACATCTACACAGACACACAAATGTATACCCCTTCACCCGTACTGCCTCGGATTATAAACTATGAGGTATTTGGTTTAGGCTTATGAAGAAACTTCCTATCAGAAAAGACACACAATTTACATTAGTTTTCCCCAAATAAAATCCCAGCTGTACAGTTTTATTCATAAAAAGCGGGAGAAAAAGAGAGAAAGAGGGAGGGATAAGAAAACAGTAGTTCTGTTAATTCACCTTCAAAACAGTAATTAGTCCCATTTACTGAGATATGATGTGGTAACCAAGTTTTCTAAAGAAGTTAGTTTTTTATTCACACACTGTTAACAGTAAAACTGTTCCTCAGTATGATCTGAAGAGTAGAATTTCAGTCAACCAAATAATATGAAATAATTTTTTGTCAATTTTTTTTTTAATTTTACTTCATAAACTGATCCATTAAATTTTTAGGAGTTGATATGCATATACAAGAAATAACAATATTTTCAATGGAGCTTTATTGTGCTCACTCTTCATGTGATAATGAGCTTATGTAATAGAAAAATTAAGAAAAAAACTACAGGAACTCACCCAAAGCCAATTATAACTTAGTAATTAGCTCAGCAATAAAATTTAAAAAATGAATAATTTTCAATTATAAAGTAAAATGAGCATTTTTGATGTTTACATCCCCCCCCCCCTTTAATCCTGGAACTAGTGACCTAGGTATACTAGATGTTTTCTTCTTATTGACTCAAGACTAGTCTTTGTCCTTCTTCTACTGATAAAATCTTTGAGAGTGAATACATTGCAATAAACTTACTGCTTTTTTTTTTTTTTAAATATCCTTCATACAAGTCCATAGGCCTTCTCTTTATTTGACATAAAGCAGCAGAGTAATAAAGAAATCTGTACCTGCGTCTAGCAAAATATGGGCAAAATACCAGATGAGTATCAAGAAATATTTCACTCATTTAATGTTTTAAGGTAGGAAGAACAGGAGTTTAAAGTTCAGAGTGGGTTCTTACTCAAATCATAGCCCCATTTTAGTGCATGCTATATATTTCTATACACATACAAGAAAAATAATTCCATTCTTTGATCCTTGCCCTGGGGACATTTTGTTTTCACATGTCAACAAGTATAATCTTTGTGCAATTGCAGTTTCATCCACTAGCACAAAAATTCAAAGGAAGGCGAGTGAAACTATACTAAATCTTAGAATGAATGGATTAGCTAAGATAAGCACAAACACAAGCTTCTTGTCTAAATTCTAAACTGAGATTTTTAATGCTTAGGAGAGTTTTCTATTTTGTTGTTTTGTGGTTTTTGTTTTTGTTTTTCTCATTACTATTACTAGTAATATTTTTACTGATCTCACACTTGCCTTTGACATGAGGATTGATGGAGACAACAGAAAAAATGTTCAACATTAAAACTGCCTACATTTTCAACATAGAATTCATAAAAGAATGATTAGTATGACTAAAGGGGGATGAACACCAAGGTTGTCTTTATAGTCAATAGGAATAAGTTGACATGATGGTTAAATCAATAAATCTCTGTTCTTATATAGATTTATTATATGCTTTCTCATTTGCATGCTTTTACTGTGTTTTTTTCATACCTTAACAAGGTGTTAACTCTAAAAATGGTATTGGTGTAGATCCCATCAAATAAGTAAAATAATTACTATACGAGAAGGTGGAAGAAGTATGACTGCAAAGACATTGAGAAGGCAAGGCTACAGGGGACACCGGATTCCGAATCTGTACTGCTGGAGGAGTGTTGTCATGTAAAGGTGTAGGGTAGGATGGTCTTGTGCACAGCAGAATTAGTTAAAGGATAAACTAAAGGATTTTTACTGCATGTCCCTCCTGATACCACAGGTTCACAGAATCATTTAGGTTGGAGAAGACCTTCAAGGTCATCCAGTACAACCTTTGACCAATCTCCACTTTTCAACTAGATGATAGCACAAAGTGCCACATCCAGACATTTCTTGAACATGTCCAGGGATGGTGACTCTACCACTTCCCTGGGGAGTCTCCTTGCTCAGACATAGAATATAAATCAGGCAGGTATTGAGGGAAACCTCATCCTTTCCTCTGCTTTTTTTAATGGTCTTTGTGCAAAATCTCTATCAAGTGTTAGGCTTTAGACTTTTATGTGCGAGAGTTAAAGTAATAGATATCTTGTTTAGCACATAAATCTGAAGCAGCTCATTATGGTCTGTCATGAAATTTTTTTAAATCCCTCTCCTCCCCTAATAATTGCTTCCTACCACCAAGACTTAGGACTTCAGCTAATCAGTGTTAATTTGCATACTTTGCTTTGACTTAAGTTGGACTACTCTTACATCTCAATTCTCGACCTATGTTAAATTACATTACATATGGCTTGATAAGCCAAATGTCAGAAATTTTCTCATATGCCCAGGAAAAACTACTCAATTCAAATGCTTTAAGTCAAACTCCTGATCAAAGTGATTTATGAATTTATTAATAGCAGGCTATTCAACTGATAGTCAGCGGACTATCAGACTACACATTCAGGATCAGAATCAGTAATGCAGCATGAAAACCATAACATTAGTTTTGCACAATGTTACTAAACACTTGGGTCCTGTGACTCTGCTAACTGGGACCAGCCTGCTCTCGGTGACCCCTTGGGAGGCTATGCTGGCAAGACTGTCAGATGGCCTGGGGATGCTGATAGCAGGGGCAGGGCTCTGAGATGCTTGTTTTCCAACATCTCTACCTCTGTGCTAGAAACGTTCATGTTTCTTTTCTGTTTCTCCTCAGACTGATTCCTCTGCTTCAATTGTCTTTTCGATATTTTCCAGCTACTGTTGAGTCCACCTGTTTCATCTGAGGCTGATGCTTTTCTTCCTCTCTAACAAGATGACTTTTGGCAAATTCCCTCCAAACAGTTGTCTTTGCTGTGGGTGGATCTTGTAGACACACCCACTTCCTCCTTCCACAACAATTTCTTTGTAATTTGCAAGTTATCCTAAGGTTATGATAGAAGAATAATTATGCAAAGAAATGTATCAGATGTAGATTAGTTTTCTCTTGCACTCTTTCTTTTCTTCTCAAACGTGTTTGCACATATGCACACATAGACACACATGCATTTTTTAGCTTTCAGGGAGTATTTGAAATATTGAACTAATAGAGTTGCAGATGATGACTTAAAATAGCGGCATAATTTTAAACATGTAACAGTGAGTCAAGTTTAAATGTCAGTACTTTACTTTCTTTTGTCTAGCTGTCAGCTATGGAATCAGGAAAATCAAGTCTAAATTCATTGTGATATAAATTCTGCAAAAGGTTTTATAAACCCATGAGAAGGAATGGGAATGAAAATTAAAAAAAAAAGAAAGGTAACTTACTGTTAGATCCTAAAGATAAAACCGATATTATCAAACCTGATCAAATAATATTGACCTTTCCTGGAAAATTCACATTTGAATATTGATATAGTCATACACACACACACGTACACACACATGTGAAAACACACACTTTTGAATATTTATTGAAATGGAAGTGTACAGTTTCAAGATGATATTCATATAGCAACATTAAATGTGCATTAACTGCTTTTTGCTCAAACCCTTCTCCATTCGACAGTCTTTTGAAGTAAAATCTGGTGGAACATATAAACTAAAAGTGGTGGAACATATAAACTTTTCTCCAAACCAAAATTTTAGACAGAGTCTTACAGAAAAAAAGTATAAGAACTATCCAAAGTGCTCAACACACATTTCCAGAAAATTGCCAAAGGCAAGGTTTAAATGAACAGCAGATTGGCGCTGTTTAAGTTCAATGGACACAGCATGTCACTTTGAGACACTTTCTTATCCTGTTAGTGGATTGATCAGAACAGAGCTCTGTTCCTGCTTCTGCCATAAAGGATAAATGACATTCTCGCCTTGTCAACCTGTCAGCGTGGCTTGACCCATAATATAGACCTAACTTTTGCTCAGAGTAACTTTTAAGATATTGATTCCCCTAAGGAGATGTGGCTGTTACACAGCAGCTGGGATTGATTCTGAAAAAGCACTGTCTCATTTTTAAGACTCAGAAGCATTTTCTAACCCCTTAGTGGGGAAATTAAAGGTGTGAAAAATATAAAGGCTTTTCTTCCAGTCTATCTAGTAGGCTGCAGCTCAAGATGTTAGATGTCACATCAAGTGTTCTCAAATTTTGATCACTGATTTGACACCTCCCATCCAGGAAACATAATGCATTTCACATCACCACTGAAATATGAATGTCAGAGAACTTAGAAAAAATCTTCTGATAAAGAAAGGTAGTATGAACTTACCTACTGAATATCAGAGTTCCTATTCCTTTATCTTTTTTTGTGCTCATGTCTATTTTTTCTGTGTCTATGCACTTTCTTTTATAGTAACATTAAGTGAAACTGAAGCAAAACTTAAATGAGGTTTTAAATTTTTTTTACAGTATTTATTTTACTATTCTATCAAATTTATCTGCATCACATCAACATGAACAAAGACATTAATATAAATAATTCAAAACATCTATAATGTATTGGAACTTGATTTTTAATGCTTTTATTGTTAAGAAAAAAAAGAAGCTTTCCCAGCCTTGTCCACCTAGTATTAAGATGGACAAAAGCAACAAAATGGAAGCTTTCTCTAGATTTCAACACTTTTAAAAGTAAAATATGCAGGGAAGTTCTTGGTTGCTTTAATTCTCTTGAGTGTGAATTAAATTTTTCATGGGCAATGGACATGTTGATTGATTATGACATAAATTTCTTTTTTCATATGTGAATTCCAGCATTGAAAAAAACTCTTCATGTGTAGGTGTCCTGGTACCGACCAGGACAAGGTTCATTTTTTGCAGCAGCCAGGCTAGGACCCAGAGGTTATCCAATCCACTTAAAGGGTAAGAAAGTGTCTCAAAGTCACATGCTGTGTCCAAAACACCAGCTCAATTATTTCCAAAAATTATAGCAGTTTTCTCCTAAAATAAGATTGGGAATCATTAGACGATACTTACTACACAGGGAATGGTCTTATGAATTTAAAGATATACTTGTTCTAAAGAAAGAAGAAACTGAACTTAAAGTTATGTATTATCATTCATATAGATATTGTTCAAAGTAAAATATTCTTTATGTGATCAGAAAAATGACTGTATAAAACTGCAATCAATCTATGCAATATTGTCTTTTTATTATACATATTCAATACAGTTTTGATTTTTTCAAATTTTCTTTAAAATGTAATAATTATATTGATAAAAAAAGTGACTGCAATGCAGATGAGAAGAGCAGAATGTTAAGGCAGACATCAGATGAGATCCCCATAAAACAGAAAATATCACAAATGCGTCTTTTCTGGTTTCTTGGTTTGTTTGTTTGGGTTTTTTTAAGAACAAACAAGAAAGTCTACGAAAAAAAGACTAAAAAGAAAACTCTGTCCTGCAAAGGCTTAAAGGGTGAGCGATGGTGATATTATTTTTGTGCCATTTTTTATGTCTTTTTTGTTTCATTTTGACCTATTGCTGAGAGTTACTGCTTCAAGTTTCTCTTCAAACATGCTCCTGAACTTAAAAGCCTTGTGGATTTGAGAAGGGAAGAAGGAAGGGTCTGTGAGGAAAGGTTACTCACAGTCTTGGCACAGTCTGGACCCGTCCACATCAAACTTCTCACAAAGAGAAATAATCTAACTTCTGTATGTATAATTTATATATATGCATATATTTCTATATATATGTGTACGTGTAATATATACATAGAGATGCCACCACCCTTATGTGTATTTTGGTCTACATAAAGTATAATTTATACTAAATATGTACAGTACCATGTTGCATTTACCACACCGTTTGCATCTTTTCTCCACACACAGATGTGTTCATTTTCTGCAGAGTAATCTTTGCCCTATGGGTAATGGAGTGTTTCAGAATAATGTGTTTACATTAGCAGCACCCATCTAAGAAAAGCAATACGTATTCTTCTATTCCAAACAGGGAACATGATCTCCAAACCTTGTTTTTTATACCTCTAGGGTTTGTCTGTATTATTACACTGTAATTCATAAGTTCCAAATTCTGTGCTCTGGAAATTCTTTACAGCTGGCAACACTTAACATTTTGTGAAGAAAAAAAAATTGCCGGCATTCAATCCTACTTCTAAGATGAGACAAGTACATAGTAACTACTTTATAAGCTGTTGTTAACAGGCAGCTTGACATCACATCCAGCAAAACCATGGAATACTCCTTTTTCGCATTTGATTCTAAGACAAATGAAAAAGTCTTTTCATTCATGCTGGATAAAATAAAATAATTCTTTGTATTGACAAATAAAAAATTCCACAGAAAATATATCAACGCACATATGCAAAGAGACCAACCATGCCTTTCTTATGTTGTCAGTTGTGAGCACTCAAGTTCTCAAGCAGCAGAAATAGGGTGGGGATGCCCCTTTCGGATATCATGTCAGGGATTGGCAGCCAGGACCCACGCTCCAGCCAGGAGGAGAGCAGCCAGGAAGCCAGCCCTGAGTAGTGAAAGGCTACTAAGAAGATCAAGGAATAGAGCATCTCTCCTATTGTGAAAGGTTGGGACTGTTCAGGAGAAATCTCTAGAAGGATCTTTTCAATTTATACAAATTTATATAAATAAATGGGTGCAAAGAAGATAGCAGGCTCCCTTCAGTGACACACAGAGATGGTGTAAGAGGCAATTGGCACAAACTGAAACACAGCAAGTTCCCTTTGAACATCAGAAAACATGTTTTCCTTGTGAGGTGGTGGCTGAACACTGATACAGGTTGTTCACAGAGGTTATGGAAGCTCTCACATTGGAAGTATTCAAATGTTACCTGGACATGAGGCTGGGCAACTGGTTTTAGGTGACCTTACTTGAATAGGAGGGCTGCACCCTGTAAAGTCAAAAGAAAAAATCGTGAAATCCATTCCAATCTCAACCATTTCTGTGATTTATCAGCTTATTTTTCTTAGTTTTCTGGACTTCTTTTTTTTTTTTTTCTTCCCCATAAAGTACTGGTAAAAAAAATGGAACAAATATTTTTTACACTCAAAAATATTATTGTTAAGAATAATGATAAACAATGGAACTACTGTCGTTTTTTCCTTTTTTGAGAATTTTAATGTTTAAGTAAGTTGGTTATAAGGTTAATAGAAATGAAAACTGCATTGTTGTAAACTGAACAATTATACATGGTTTTCCTGTGTCTGTCTCTCAGCATCTTAGAGCTGGGGCTTCTCAGTATGAGATTATGAAAGATTTTACAGAATAAAATGCTTTGAATTAATCAACTGAATTGGCTATTTTGAGGAATCTAATCATCAACATTGTGCTATCTAATTATACTTATCATTCTCCTTTAGAAGTATTATTATTCCAGCTGTATTTAATATAGTTTTTATGATATTTGATTAAAAGTCATGTTTAATATTGACTACATAAGATCATGACACATATTAAAATGTAAAAAAGCCATAAAATATGTTCTGGTTTTGAAATAATAATACAATATTTACCCATGGTGTAGATAATTAAGCAATTTTAAAATAGATTCTCCAGTTATTAGCATTTAATAGCGTTCCAGTATTAACTATCTTATTAAATGGTGAGGAACTTTGAAGAAAGCTATCAATGATTGACAGCCAGTGAAGGTTATAAATAAATGTGTGACATTTTTCTGAACTGTCATTAAATGCTGGACATAAGTTTATGATAAAATGTCTTCCTTTTGAATAAGAAAGGAGCTAAAATTTTCCCATCATTATATTTGGGGACTCTGAAAACAATGTGAGAGTTGTCATTAAATAGTGTTTGCTTCCCTGGAATGGGGAGAACAGATATTTACTGATATGATCATTAACCAGTTGGTTCACACTGGATCAGTGATAATTGCACACTGAGTGTAAGGAAATAAGTGGTACATAATTAGCTTTTTCAAATAAAACTAATTACAAGAGGAATAGCAACAAAGTAATACATATGAGAGTGTGGTCATTAAAAACAGGAGGACAGCTAATCATACAATAGTAATTAAATGATGTGGTAAATGATAGATGCTGCTTTCTAACTTATTTCTTATTTCCTCATTTTGTTTTAATTTCTGTTTAAGATTCACTTTTTTATACACTGGCTCTGAATTAACCCCTTGGCAAAAAAGACATTTCCTATCAAGTGCACATGGATATTTGTTGTAGTTTTTATTTTGTTTTTCATGCAACAAAGGCAGTCAGCTCAGTCCTTAGGGGTCTTTTCATGTGCATTTTAATTCTATTATTTTTAGAGTTCCAAGAAAAGAGGAAAATAACAATATCTGGGAAGTACAAATCAATTCTTTAAAAATAACAATACAACAATCTTGAGTGTGACTTCTTAGGTTCAGAAATGTTTGAAAAGAATGGGGCAATTGATGCTTATCTTTATCACTTAATTTGTGCAAGAGTATATCTCACACTCAGAGAATCGACAATTTTACAGTTCTCCTGAAAATATTGTCAAGGTCTTCTCATTAAGTTAAATTGCACTTTTGAGAAAACATATATTTTATATTGTTTATATTATAGAGACAACAAGGATGTTGCTTATTGCTACTCCCTTATCAGGGATCTGCAACATCGAACTTGGCATGCTTGCGTCCAGTGTAGCCATTCAGAAAGTCCTTTTATGCCCAGGTTTTTGGACACTCACCAGGCAGGGCTTCTATTCCCTACTCCATGTAAAAGAGGGCCCACTATGCAGTAAAATGAAGAATGAAAAGAATCATCAAGAGGGTAAGGAACGGTAATGAAGAAGGAACCTACTGCACTTGCTATCTGTGTTTTAGTGAATTCTTGTTTTAGAAGAGATAGGTCTTTCCCTTGCTTATGCACAGAACATGCTTTTTTTTCTTTGAACCATCCTATATTTCAGGGTTGATACCATTCTCCCAAAGATAAAACTATTCATGGAGAATATAGGCACAGCAGTGTCAAGACTGTTTTTTATTTTAATTGGTTTCACTGCCTAAGTTCATTCTTTGAATACAAAATTTCATGCAAATACAGGTTGCAAACTTGTACAATTTTCTCAATTTAACTAATAAAAATCAGTGATTTAAAAGATGAACAACTCCATACTTGTACACAGCTAACAATCTTTTTCAAAAGATCTAAGAGATTTGTGGTACTTCCTAGTATCTGAGTACAGTAAATCTTACATACTGCTTAGGACTCTGCTGAACATTAACTTAACATTCTACCTAGGCAGAATCAGAGCACTTAAGTTCTCTAAAGTGAAGTTATGCTAGTTGGACCAAGAGTTCTCTAAAGAATCTGATAGATATGAGAAGATGTAAATTGTTCTTTCAGGTTCAGGTACTAAAAGTCTTCAGATTTAACGGTTAATTCATGGGATATTAGGATTTCTTTAAAAGCTGGGGCTTTTATTCTACAAATATCTTTAAAAATCAGAAAGGCTTTTCTTTAGAAGTATTTGTATTGTACATTTATATAATGTATGTCCACATGTATATATAAATATATATATAAATATATAGAGACGAATACTTCTAAAAATTTCTTGTCATTCAACAACTGAAGTCACATTTCTGAAGGACTGGAAAATAAAAATCTGTTCTATGTTTATTAAGTTTTCAGTGCCATAATCATAAGGGAAAGATCTCTTTCTAAGATTCGTTTTGCTCCATGATGATGATTTTCTCTTCTCTGCCCTCGTCTCCCTCTTCCCTTTCCCCTTCCCCTTGCAATATGTAGAATCCTTCCCAGTTCTGGAAATCAAATCATGAGGGTTAAAGTAGTACATTAATGAAACATAAACCTACTTTCACTGTGTGTCTAAGTTCTCCAAGTCTCAAAGACAGGGAGAGAACTCTGGAGGTCATCTGGTTCAACACCCCTGTTCTAGCAGGGCCACCTCGGGCGAGTTGCCAAGGATGGAGACTACTCATCCTCCTGGGGCAAAATGTTACCATGCTCAGGAAAAAAGTGTTTCCTGATGTTTAGAGTGAACATTCCATGTTTCAGTTTTGTGTCCATTGCCTCTGGGCCTGCCATTGGTCTCTGTCTGAAAGAAGCTGGCTCTGTCTTCTTTGCAGAACTTCTTTGTACTCAGTGGGGCTTTTTTTCAATAAAGGAGGGTTAATCAGAGATGGCAATGAATATTTACATTTCATGTACATTCTGAAAGTAATAATCCAACCAAAGTGAGAAAAAAAACAAGCTTACATATTTTTTTAAAAAAAAATTATTGATTGCTTCTATAAAGGTGGAGCTCTTGACTTTTTTAATTTTGATTAAAGAAGCAGAAAGCATTGAGATTTATAACACTGGATGGAAGAATTACACTAACCTTTTCCATGAATATGCCATCAAAATTAAAATGTAGCAAAACTGGACTTTTAAATGATCATATAAAAATTGAAATTTCCCTTTAACACATCTAGTAAAACAACTTGACATTTATTAGCAAAATGAAGTCTTATAAATTGCATATTTAGTAACTGAATTATTGAGTCTTTGCTTTAAAAGTCTCCATTTGTTAGTTCTTAGAAGACATCCCTTTTTATTATTTTTTCATTCTAGAATTATTTAATAAAGATCGGATTTCTTGACCTGGAGAGACACCATAAAGATTGTGTCTTTTATGCAAGATTTCAGTGGAGGTAGGCTGTGCAGGAATGAGTTTCATGTAAACATTTGTATGTCCTGCACATTTCTTTAAAATGAAGAAATGCACAATATATAATGTATACAAAACAAGCCTATAAAATAGTTTTCCTTTAAATAAAATATAAAATCCAAGATAAACATTCAGTTCTTCTTTTCGTGAGTTATTATACCATATCTCTGAGACTTTCCACTAATAATTCAAAATTTGCAGTTTATACATACAAATTAAACATATTTGTGTGTTCAAATTTTAAAGATATACAGTATTCAGAATACCTTATATTCTTATATATAATAGAGCAATAAAGTAATAAAATCTATATCTGTCAGATTGAAAAATTTGTTAATTACTTGAAAAAATAATGTGAAAAAATACTTAATTCCATCCTAAAAATAATTTTAGAGCAAGGCGTAAGGTAATTATTTTGTATATAAACACAGTCTATGCAAAGAGAAATTTTATACCATTGTTTAAAAAAAAACCAAAATCAATAGAAATTCAGGTTACTGCTTGCCATATGATTCAAGAGATGACACTAGAGTAGTGTCCAAGACCTCATTGCTTCAAAGAAAAAGAGTTTAGTGAATGATTAGGTATGATTAAACAACATGAAGGTAATGGAATAAATTACTGTATATATACGGATATATATCACATAAAGTAAAACTGGTTGCATCAGTAACACATTTCAGCTTTCATATGGCAATTTTTTATGTGAGTAGCTGAGATGAAGAATTAATACCTTCATACTTTCTGCATAGTTCTGGCAGGTGGTTGTTAAAAAAAAATAAATCTTTTGGTCTTTTCATTGTTCCTCACACAATTATTTGTTGCTCAGAATTAAATCCTACTTACAAAATTATTTACTTAATATTTTACATTAAAAGTTAAAATTTCAGTCTAACTTTTTGAACTGCTTAAGAAGGGTATAGGCCATGTTTGTCCAGTTCTGATAGTAGATGTGAATGAAATGCAATAGCAGTAGAAAGGAGGGAAGGCAAAGGGGGAGAGGAAGGGAAAAGGGAAGGGTAAAGGCAAGAGGAAGGGAAAGCCATCCTTGAGTAGCAAAAAGGTCTTAGGAAGAGATGTTTCCTTATGGTTATGGCACTGGAAATTCAAATAAACCTGGAAGAGATTTTGGTTTTCCTGTCCTAATTTCAAAGAATTGTGACTTCCTATTAGTGATTGTCTGACAGTAGGTTTTAAGAAGTATTTCTTCTATAAAATACCAAGCATGAAGTGACTAGTTACAGGCATATATAGCCTCCTAACTAGCCGTCTGCACAATAATATTAGACAAATCTACATTGTCTTGTATTTATCCTTCAGCCACCTGGCAGCCTGGCAGCCAAAATCAACCTATGCAAGTAAGACTCAGAGTACAAGGTTATCTCTGAAGTAGTTTCCCATGTTTATCTTAATATCCACTCCA
The DNA here is from genome assembly GCF_003031625.1 of Empidonax traillii. NCBI lineage: Eukaryota > Metazoa > Chordata > Aves > Passeriformes > Tyrannidae > Empidonax > Empidonax traillii. The sequence continues at coordinate 140,238 of NW_020955929.1, forward strand.
TCTTACTCTTCTTCTTTGGTTTAATGATGTCTTGCATCTCTGAAAGTATATCATTTATATCATTTTATATAGATATATATATGTGTATGCAATGTATGTAGATATATATATATGTATATATGTATATATATATATCTCTGTAAGGCCTCCCACACCATTTCAGCTTCAGCTTGTGTTCTTTATGTCCTCACTCAAGAAAAAAGGAAAGGGACACTGATAAATAACCAATCTATTCACATATTTTAACAATTATAATTCCCATGATTTAGTTATTAGTCAACAGACTCCAAGGATGTATTCAAATTCTTATGCTTTATTTTTTATGACTTTCCTAGAATTGCTACTTTAATTCCTACTTTTTGCTCAGTCACGGAGTTGATTTATTTCTAATAAACAGATCAGTATAATGAGCTGGTTGATTTCATTATGTTGTCACTGAAAAAGTTCACGGCTCATAGATTCCCCAATACATCTCAATATAATATGTAGGAAAAGATGCAGCTCTCCAGTGAATACCAGAGACTGTATGTTCCTGACAAGCATTAGGAAATAAATGCTTGAATTGTTAAGTAATAATCAAATAACTTTTGATTATGGAAGTTTCTCTTGATAACTTTAAATTCACACAGTCTTAATTTCCTTAATGTCCTATATATGCTCCCATAGAGTTACAGCAGGTTAACTTGTATACAGTAGTTATAGAGATTTAACATTGCTAGAGCTACTGAATTTTACTCAGACAGGGATTACACTGTGATTTATTTTGAAATTAGTCTCTTTTTTTGCTGTTGTCTTGAACACATTGAATCATGCTTATTTCACCTCAACAATTTACCGAGATCTGACTTAATATTGGACCTTGTATTAAATCTCAGAGATTAACAAGAAAATAGAAACAGTATTTTTTATAAAATTGAAATAGTAATATTTTTTATTAAAGGAGAGCTTAATTCATATTTTATTCATTATCTTAGGGCCCAATATGCATAATAAATAATACCCAGCCTCATTACTTTATATGGGCATAATATAATATATAATATAATAACATCATATCAATCAATTATCTTAATTATCAACTATAGTAACATTTTAAAATTTATTTCTCATTTTTAAAAAACTATTACTCTTTTTTTTTTTTTGGAAAAACTTAAAACGAGGACTAGAAAATATTTAACTCATTATTTCATTATTTCTATTCTGTACCATCTGAAGAAAAAAACACATTGAAAACAAACTACGATTTGTCCGTCCTTTATGCAGCTTTACTTACGAGGACATTTTTAAAAATTGTTTAATCAAGCAGTGTTCCCCTGGGCAGGACTCAGGGGTGAAAATGTGTAAAATGAAGACTGCCTAAGGTTGGAATTGGGATTCTAAGGATATATTCTTATCTGGTACTTCATAAATGAGATCTGCCCTCACTTAACCACCTAAAACACATCATCTCTTCTGTTTGTCATAGAAAGTAGTAAAACTACCTGTCCTGCAAATATAGTGGACAACACGGTGAAAACAGGTTGGAAAACAGATAGAATGCAGTTAGTCTTGTATGCACTGACCATAAAAATTGAACTTTTCGTTTTTCAAAAAATCTGCTTTTGTCTAGAAAAGCTTCATTTCATTAACATTCCCTCAAGTTTACTGTAAGTAGGCTAGGATATCCTTTTTTTTCAGGAATCAGAAAACTACAGAACTCAGAGTTTGCAAATCGCTCATGAATGCATTATTTTTCAATTTTTTTTTTTAAGTGTATTTAGAAAAAATATTTCTTATTTATATTTTATTGTCCTTGCACTATTATTCTGGAGATTCTGAAGGGAACATCTAGACAACCATAGAATACATGAGACTGTGAGTAGTAGCAGTGGCTTAGATGGGCTGAAAGACTGGGGAAAGAACACCACGGGACCTACTGTTTGTGAACTGCGAAGCATTTGTGGGTGATGTGATGGTTGAACACCATCTTGCACAAAGCAATCATGAAATGACAGTTCTCAGTTCTAGGAGAATAAAGGAATGGAATGAATTGAACTGTTACCTTGGATTTCTGGAGGGCAGACCTTGGCCTGGTTAGGAGACTGAATTAAGGAAGTCTCTTGGGAGGAAGTCCTGAGGGGCAGGGGAATCCAGGACAGCTGGACATTCTTCAAGAAGGAGATGTTAAAGGCAGAGGAGGAGGCCATCCCTGTGTGCCAAAAGATGAGCTATGGGGAAGAAGACAAGGGAGCTCTGAACAGAGAACTTTGTCTGGAACTTGGGGAAAAGCACAGAGTTTGTAATCTTTGGAAGAGGCAGTAGGCAACTACAGAGGACTGCAAGGACTCTGTGAAATTATACAGGGTGAAAATTCAAAGGCTCAAAGCCCAAATAAGAACTTAATCTGCCCACTGCCATGAAAGAAAATAAAATATGTTTCTATAAAGATATTAGCAACAAAAGAAGGTTCAGGAGAATCTCCATCATTTATTAGATGTGGGGGGAAATGTCAACTAAGAATGAGGGAGAGACTGAGGTATTTAATGCGTGTTTTGCCTTAGTCTTTAACAGTAAGACCAATAGTTCTCAGGGTACACGGCCCTAAGCTGGAAGACAGAGATGGGGTGCAGGATGAAGCTCCTGTATTCCAAGGGGAAATGGTTAGTGACTTGTTACACCACTTATGTATGGGGATGGATAGGATCCACCCAAAGACACTGAAGAAGCTGGCAGAAGCACTCACTGATCCATTTTCCATCACTTATAAACAGTCATGGCTAACTGTGGATGCCTCAGCTGACTGGAAGTTGGGCCAGTGGGACACTCATCTACGAGAAGGTCCAGAAGGGGGATCCTGGGAACTATAGGCTTGTCAGTCCATCCTTAGTGCCATGAAAAGTCATGGAGCATGAACCCTAGCATTAGGATTAGGGATAGGGTTATGGTGTTGACTGGTATTCACTTTATTTGAATCCAAATTATTTTTTTATCTACAGACATTGATTTTTATTCAAATTTATACATGACATGACTCTAAGAGGGTAAACCTTGTCTGTAAATTAGTCTCATATTGCACTTTGTAATTTCAAATAAATTCCCTAATAAAATGGTAATGAAAGGCTGTTAGGCTAATTTATTAACCAATTATTAATAAATTAAGGTTTGAATTCCTTATTCTCATAGTTCTTTCTAATAAGGACCAATCAAAGGCTAAGTCCTGAAGTATTTTCATCTGGAGATTCAGGAGTTGGCATATGGTTTTCTGGCGGAATTTGTGCTGTCAGTTCTTAATGAAGTTTATTTACTAATTCTCCCAGAGTCTTACAATACATTTACATCAAATATTTGCTTGCCCACTGCCTAAAATTTACCTCTTCAACTAGTAATTCTAAAAAAATGCTGTATGAAAGTTGTTGATAACATGTCACATTTAAAATGTACTGGATCCCACTAAAGCTAAAGAACACACAGTGCAAAACCCAGAAGCTTGACACTACAGAAGGTGAAGGTTTCCTTTGGTTTTGATTCCATAGTAGAAAGGATGCTCTTATTAAGGATAGAAATTCTAAGTCTACTGTAAAAATCATTCCCCTGAAAAGCATAAACTTCGCCACTCAAAAGAATATGTATATGGCAGGATATGTATAATTTAAAGGATTAAAAAATTAGTATAACAAAAACATAATTATAATCCACAATAAAGTAATAACAGCCTTCTAAAATTTAATTTCTTTGTCTGCTCCTCTGACCTGAGAGAATATCGTAATTTAAACTGTTTGTTTGCTTGCTTGTTTTTTTATCATGGTTTAGTCTGGGTTTGTATTTGCCAGTGCACAGTACTATGATTCCTTAGCTATTGCTTCAGTTAGATCAAGAGTTTCAAGTTCTCTAGATTTTAAGCACCTGTTTCTTAAAGAATGGGTTCAATTATAATTAGGATGTTCTACAAGATTATTCACTGTGAAAATGGAATGTATTTAAAAAAATGGTTAAGATAGGCTAATTATCCCATGTTTATCCTTTATCTCTAGTTAGCTTTCTAGCTTTTCTGTTAATTCCTTTGAAGCAATTTAAGCTTGCAGAGCACAGCTAATCTACATGGTAACTGAACATTTTGTGCTATTCACAGAGTTCATTACTGTGTTGAGTAACATCAAAGTGAAAACACTGTTAGTCTTGTCACTGTAAGTCTAGAATTTATAGTTTTTATCTCTCTGCGCTGGGTTTATGTGGCAAGGCTTTGACAGCAAGGGTGTTAGACTCTGGATTATTATATAAAGTATTGATTCAGACCAATTTAAGCATGTGTATGTGGGGGAATGGACAGGTCGAATTTCACAGAGGTGGAATGGTGCCCTGCTCCATACACCACCCTGCTGGAGCAGACCCAGAGCAGCTGTAAGTCACTGGCACACCAGAAGCACTTCCCCAGACCCTGGCCCAGAACCCTAATCCAGCCCCAGAGTGGCCAGCGAGCCAGAAGTCTCACCTGGTGGGGGCGGCCACGGGAGGTGACGTTATTACAGTCCTACCATCTGGATATGCGGAAACTGGAATTGTATGGGACTCAAGGCAGTGGCAATAATTCTCTCTTTTTCTCTCTCTTTCTTTACTTCTTTGTCTTCTCCTAATCTCCTTTCTTGCTATTTGGTTAACTTAAAGACAGGTGGGTTGGATTTTGCTAAATTTTATGAGTTAGCATGTGCTAAGACAAAGCTTTGTGAAATGCTTTATCCTGGTTGAATGCTGCCCTTTAAACTTCCACCAAGTTCCCTTATTTTCTAAAGTTTGCCAAAGTGTATTAAAAAGCTTCTAAAAGTGTATTATTTGACCTCCTGAGAAACCTGTGTAGCATCTTCTCCCATAGGCTCTCTCAAGGTATAAAAATAACTGAAGGGTCTTTTAATAAATCTAGCAGGTGGATTTTTGGAGCCGTGTGTATTTTTAACATAAAACCCTATCAGTGAGCATGTAGCATGAACCTGTGGTCTTACAAGGTGTTAGAGAATACCAGGGCAGGTTAGCAAATACTAAGGAAGAGGAGAGGGGAGGGGAGGGGAG
>NW_020955929.1:146203-162048 GCF_003031625.1 Empidonax traillii
GTTCCTACGTGTCCTATCACTGTATCCCAGGGAGAAGAGATCTGCACCTCTGTCTCCACTTCCCCTCCTCAGGAATCTTAATACAGCAATAAGGTCTCCCCTCAGCCTTGTTCTCTCCGTACTAGACAAGCCCAAATTCCTCAGCTAATTCTCATGGGCTTTTATTTCAGCCCATTCACCACCTTTTCTGTCCTACTCTGGCCACATTCAAGGATGTTTCTTGAACTCTGTCAGGCTTGGCGTTGTGACCACTGCCCTGGAGACCCTGTTCCAACCACCCGATGGTTGAAGTACCTTTTTCTAATATCCAACCTAAATCTCCCCTAACACAACTTCAGATTGTTCCCTCAGGTTCTGTCACTGGTCACCATAGACAAGAGATCAGTGCCCGCCCCTCCTCTTCTCATAAGAAAGTGAATGAGGACTACAGTAAGGTCTCCCCTCAGTCTGTGGGAAGGACCCATGAGGGAGCAGGGGAAAACTATAAGAACTAAGGAATGGCAGATAAGAACTGTTGTGTGCTGACCACAGTCCACCATTCCCCACCTTCTCTATGCTGCTTTGATGGAGTATCAGTATCAGAGGTTAAGTTGAGCCTGGAGAGGAGGAGTGGGGGAACATGTTTTGAGTTTTCAGTCAAGTCTGGAACTGAGAGCAGTGGTGACTCTGCATCTGTTACAGACACACAATGTAAAAGGCAGCTGAACCCAGTAATAATAATATTCCCCTTTTCTCCACCTATTTATCCCATTTTTAAGAAATGAAAAAGTTGGAAGTATAAGGCACAAGAAAAAAAACACATGTGTTTTACCCTCATGAATTAATAAACTGAATTATTTCTTTGCCAGAACTGCTTTTTTTTTTTTTTTTTTTTTTTAACTGATATAGTTCCCTAGAATTTTTTTGGTTTGTTGTTGGTGCGGTAAGAATTTCACTGGACAGTATAAATACCCAGTACGTATATCTGATTTGTTTACTTTTGATCCAATTAAATATTCGATAACCTGAAAGATAGAAATTATATTTACCAGGAAATAAGACAGAGATGAAAAATATCCCAAGGCTAGGAGATGTCTAACTCCAGTCCAGGTTGTAATATTCAATGTTTGAATTTATTTTCATTGCTTAGACAAAATATTATTTAGCTAGGAAACTAAGAACACTAGCTCTTTGTGTATCTAGTGAAATCAAACTCAGCAGACAGACGAGATGAGAATGTCATCAAATCTTGTAGTGAGAAGAAGCTACCTTAGATAATTAAAAAGATGAAATTGAGGGCAATGTTTGGCAAAGTATTTACACAGCCCCAGCTGAACAAATAGGGTCCAATCAAAAATTAAAGAACTATTCTTTTGTGAAGAATAGAATCAGTGGTTCTAAACCTGATCTGATCTTCCTCAGCCCTCAGTAAGCACCTCGCTGGCCATTTGCATAGAAATGGAGCATGTCCAAAGAACCTTTTTTTCCCCCATGGATTCCCCAGGTGCTGTCCTAGTCTCTAAACATTGTGATCCTCAGATGTCAATCCGAGGGTACTGTTGCAGACAAAAAATTGTTCTGTACTCTTTGGCCACTGGGTCAGTGTAGATTTTAAATTTTTTTTGCATAAAATTTTAGCAGATATCTAATCTAGCTGTCAGTGACAAGAAGCATGACATTTCATTTTGTAAAATATGAATGTATGTAGGCATCTGAATGTATGAATAAGAGAGCACTGAAATCATCCTTTCTGAGCTGTTTTATAAGTTTTCATGAATAAAATCTGTCCAGGACAAATATTAAAAGATAATCATAAACATCTGCTAATTAAAATAGAATTTTGGAATCATTACTTTTAAAATTATATTAGAGAATTCCAATTTTTTTTTAAGCTCTACTTATAATGGTGGGATTACATTAATTAAAATGGACTATTTGAATCACTGTTAAAATGGAATTAATTATTTGAGCTCTCTCATCAGATCTTTTAAATGAAAAGTAGTGAATAACATAAGATTTGAGAAGAAGACAGTAGTGCGTGAACTGAAAGATTTTATAAAAATAAAATCTATGAAGTTAAAGAGGAGTCAGAGTCTAAGTCTATGTCCAGCTATATATCCTTTTCTTTCTTGTTTCTAGTATCTGTCACTATCACAGGTATACATTGCTGTATTTCTTTAAAAGAACTTCAAGAGGAAGTTTCACAGTAAGTTTAACATTATATCAAAAATCTAATCAAACCAGTTCTTATCTGACTTCTCCTTTTACTCCAGAAGGCAATACTAACAGGTGATATGCATTTTTATAATTTATAATATGATACTTGCTACTGTATGCATGCAGAATATTGTAGTGCAAGTTCTTTATACCAGGATAAATTAAGCAGGAATTAGTCTTTTCTGGAGACTGTTATAAAAACACATTCAAATAAATTTTGATTGGCATAACTGTTTTGAGAAATAGACCTGGTGCAGGTAGCTCAGTTTGCAATCTGCAGATTGAGATGCAGATTGAGACACAGGCTGAGCCTGAGACAAGAAGCTGTGACCTGCCAACCCTTGGTTAAAAAAGGGCATGAAGATGGATGTCCCCAGCCAGGTAGATGGACACTGAGAGACAGCAAAAGTGAAGGACTCAGGAGGAAGAGTGAGACTTGAGTAGGAATAGACCGTGAAGATATAAAGCAGTTCCTTTTTTGGGAGGTCCCTTCTTGGAGGCACCAGCTTGGGCTTTTGTCTCCGTTACTGCAATGTGAATAAATTACTTTACGGAATGAGACATCTGAGACTCTGCAAGGGGAAACCTCATCTGAGGGTGTGAGTGAGTCTGGCAGGATGGTCAACCCTGATAACCCTTATCTGTTTGGCCTGGAATACGGTCAGAGAATCCAAACAACACACGCTGTGGTGGGTAACTAGTGGAGCCATGCCACTGTTTTTAGTGTTGAATGATGCTAATGCCAGCCTGCTTCACCAAACTTCAAACACCCATTATACTTTTTAAGCAAGATTTGACTGATAAGATGTTAGCTGATGTGGAGATATGTGACTGGCAGTCAATTACTTTATAAAACCCCAGACCAACTTTCATGCGGCAGATTCCCCCACGTGCTTTCTCCCATGAAGCAGGGATGCCTCTTTGTGGTTACTCCACAGGGGTTAAGTGAAGGAGGGAGATCTGTCCTCGATGGTGGTGTAGTGACTTACATCAATCTCTACTTAATAATGGTTTCTTTTTTTGCTAGCTCTGATACAATTGCTTTAATATAATTACTTTGGTATTATTTTATGATATACTATACTCTACTAGTAGGTTTTAGCTTTTTCACTGTGTAGTAAATAATTCTAATTAAGTTTTTTCATCTGTTCACTTGTCAATTCCTTTGTCTGTTGCTTTTTCATAATAAATAATTCATTTATATAAATATATCTAATTTGCCATCATTAAAACCTGTGGGACAAAGTGATTTAATCACACCTCTATAATTTCCTAAATTTAAACTGTTGACAAAATCTGAGGCTAAGGTTGAATCCAGTTGCATCTCAGCTCTGCTCTGAGAAGTTTAGAAAGCAAAGAGGTCCTTTCTGCACCCTGTAGCTCAAAAAGAGGGTTTCTCTAATAAACTTTGTCTAAGCCTTCCACTCCCCAGTGATAATGGGGTGTGTAGGGAGCCAAGCCAGGCACCCATGGACTCACTGGAGCTGACCTCTGTGAAGGGGCTTCAGTCCCAACAGTAAAAGTTTCTGGCCTTGGGAGTGTGACTTTCCAAGAGCCTTGTGAATGGTCAGACTGGGAAGTTTCCTTAACAACTGACACTCAAGCATTCTATAATGTTAATTCTGTGAAAGAAATATCTTGCCTTAAATAGATTTGCAATACATGGTTCCTACTGAACCAACCATTTCATAAGCTGTTGAATAATTTTATTAGTAGACATTTGCAAAAAGACAAGAAATTTAACCATATTCTGTGAATATTACCAAAAATGTAGAGTTAAATTTTGAGAGGTAGATATCATCGCAAGTGTAAATTATGTTTGCAGTGACTGCTTATTTCTTAGCAGATTTGTCTTCTGTCGTTTTGTACGATTTCTGCTGAAATAAAATGAAGTTGACTGTTCTATATCATTATAAATCGAAGATCACATCTATAATAAACTTATCTTGAATAATCAACCTAAACAGATTACCTCATCCATGTAAATTTTAAGCAAGCAAAGCACAAAAGTAGGTAACTGTTAGCATAGAAGTAAAATCACTTAAAATACTGAAAATATTCAAAGAAAGTGCTGAAGTTCTTTGTTTGGTTAAAGCTTACATGATTTAAATAGAAATATTTTTGACAGAAAAGAGAAGTTGGAGCAGAATTCTCCATAGTCCCTGAAGAGAAGCATGCAGTTCAGGGAGGTGATCCATCTGGTATGAAGAAAAGCATCTGGAAAGGTGCAATGACTCACCCACAGAGTTGCCAACACTTCTTCATTGATTGCAGGGAAGGATGGAATGATTTATAGTAGACTTAAGGTATATGAAATGAACCTCATCCCTATTCCAATTGTCAACAATTACTCTGAGGAGGGCAGAGCGAAGGGATGAGAAAGGAAAACAACCAAAAAATGAAAAAGTGGGAGAAAATAATAACTATGATCCTTCTCACTATCCCTGATTCCATTTGTCATCATGCTACCCCGTATTTGTGAGATTAGAGGGCTCGTGAATAATATAACTCTTCCTTCTTCCACTGAGGAATTGAGAAATCAATACACAAAAGGAACTGTTATTTGTTCACCCGAGAACTAGGCAGGCATAACCGAAATCAACCTGAGTCTTAGTTACAGCGCAACTAGAATCAGATCAGTTTGGGGGGGTACTGGGTGGTGTTTGTGTTTGTTCTGGGGTTGGTGAGTTTTCATTTGGTTTATGGTTCTTTTTGGTTTTGTTTTTTTGTTTGGTTTGTGGTTGGTTTTTTTTTGTTTGGTTTTTTGTTTTTTTTTAATGTTATAGCATTGAAGACAGAATTGTAATTTATTTAAGAATTGGTGTCAAAGTCAGAAAAGAAAAATCCAGTAATGTGTATCTCAAGTGTTTTATGCTGATTATTGTCATTTCAGTAAATGAGAGGCATGTTTTAGCCTACAAGTGCTTCAACATTTCACCTGCTAATGAAATAGTTTTCTCCTGTGGTTTTCCTGGCTTTTTTAAATTTAACCTAAGTATTATTCTTACATGACTTCTCTGTGTGTTTGCATTATGTTCAGGTTTTTTAGCTAGTACATTACTGGAATTAAGGCTGTTTGCAGCAGAAATATGATAACCTAAAAGTAGCCTAGGAATCTAAACCAAGAGCCTAAAAGGATCAAAACATTACAAAGCAACACTTCGGGTTTTTTTTTTTTTCCTCATGTTTGATTGGTGCTAAAAAACACTTCCAAGCTTTTGTCCTTCCAAGTAAGATGGATGCACTTATCTCTCAGTATATGAATATACTAAAGATGGTATATGAGTCAGATGCCAATAGTTCAAATGTAATTAAACTGGAATCAATAAACAGCATCAGCAGTAAGATTCAAATCAGAGGTTTGTTTTCCCGAATTCAACAAAAAAATTACTCTGTTTTCAATATTAAACTTACAGTCTTACACTCATTAGAACTGTATCCTAAATATATCCCTAGATATATTTCTGGAATATTTATGGAATTCCTATTAAAGTGCAATATACAATGCAAATTCACAAAAGACACATCAGTAAATTCAGTGGTGAAGTAAAATTAAACCCAGCTTGTTATTACACTTTTTTATTGTCAGACAGTTCATTCCTATCTGAAGCCATGCCTAAAGAAGTTTAACAGAAACAACTAATAAGAAATTAAACTTCCAGAAAATATAACTATTTTATTGTTTTATGTTCACATTAGATGTACCCATATTTTTTCTGATGAAGTGAAATTCTTGTTGGTTTTTGTTTGAAAAATGGCTTTGTCACTTTGTACACTGTAGACTTTATCTTCACTGTCATGCAAAAGTTGAGGAATGCTAGTGGATACTCCGGCACTTCCCTGTATCCGTCTGTATGATTTCTTGAGGCAGATCGAATAACAAAATACAATTGACATGCTGATGTCAAGAAATAGGTAGGCAGCTCCTATTTAAAACCTTTTCAAGAAAAGTATTTCAAGTCTTTATCCTTTGAACTAGAAGCTGTCAACATAAAGCATATAGTATAGACGAATCTTTATTCACTATTATATCAAAGAAGAACTAAGTTTAGGCAATTGTAACATTTTAGTTAAGCTAATTTATATTGCAAATAGAAACTTTAAAATTGTACTATACAAATATAATTCTACTGTAGTGTGTTCTTTTACAACATCACTAATAAATATGCAGGATGGTGGTGCAGGTAGCTGTTTTGCACTTTTTGCAATTACATTTGTATATCAGAGCTATTTAGTCTTAAAATAAACAAGTATTTAGCATAAAAACCCTTTTATGAATTCCCTTTTCAGGAAATCAAAAGTCATTCTATTAACATAGTGAGCAACTGATTTGTCTAAAAAAACCCCAACTTTGTAAACTTAGGTTTTAACAACTCTCTATGTAACAAATGGTAATGACACCTCAAATTCCTGGCTGGTAATTTTTGGTAATTAGATGTATTTTAGGGTTTATGTGTGAATAATTTCTTTTCAGTCCCAGTAACTCCCTGTGGCTCTATAATTGCCTCTGTAAAATAGTAGTCTACTGTGAAAAGGGTTAGCCATTGCTTATGAAAGAAAGAAGTATTTTTTTTTGTGGCAAAGAAATATAGACTACATTAACAACTTCTCTGTTTTTTTTCTGTTCTGCCTTAGGTATGCTTGCAGTTCTGTTGTAGAAGGGAAAAATTGCATGTTTTAGAATGTGTTTTCAATGGGCTTTTTGATTACATGAAACTGTGATTTTCTTTTCGTCTTCTGTGGTAAAAAAATATGCATATAAATGGCATAATTTTCAACCTTAGAAAGGTGTACAAAACAGAAATCCACATCCAAAAGTGGGTGGTAGTCTGAGAGCCACCAGAGCAATTTTTCAACTGAAAGAGTAGCTTCTAGAGTTCTTGGGTTTGGTTTCATTTCATTACTTTGCTAAAAGTTTACAAATTACTCAATCAAAATAAATATTCTATTTGGCAAAAATTTAACATGCAATGAAATATTTAAGCTTTTCTTAATAGACCAAACATGATTCAAACAATTTCAACATAAGATTGACTTTTCTTTCTCTCTACCCTACTCCTCCTTTCTTTCTTTAACATATACCAATGGAAATTTTATTTCATAAGCCTCCAAGATCTAACGTTGCTACAGCACTATTTTCCAGGTTTGCACTCTTATGCAGTGTACATCAGCAACAGATGCTTGAACAGCAAATCTTCTACTCAAAGAGAATAGGATAGCAGATTGGAACTGTAACATTTCTGAACGCAAAAGGGCAGTTTAGATTTGTACCAACTGAAAAGAAAATGGATACAGACTAATTTTAACCACTTGAAACAATAAATTAATTGCAAAGAGTACCATAATATACTCTATTCTCTGAATTAGTCAATTTGTACTAGAGAAAAATAGGAAAACATACACATCAAATTTTAATCCAGTTTGGAACAAAACCCCCCAGTAATTTTGCTGGGAATGGAAACTCTGGTTTTCATTTACGCTGTTTGAAGTGGAACACATTTATAAGTGTACGTGTAACTGTTTGACTATTAAGACCAGAAATCTGTCATTATGATAAGTTTATTGGAGATAAATTTTGTGTACACTTGTGGTAATACACAATCAGAAAAACAGGTGAAATGAAGTGCAATTATTTGCCATGTATCCTCTGAAATATTAAGACTTTATCAAGCACAGATTAATAAGGTCATACATTTTTAAGAATAGGGTTTGGAGAAGTAGGTGACCCCAGAATGCTTTAAAAAATTTTATTGATTACTAAAATGTCTTAAATATCACCTGAGTATTTGAAAAGGCCACTGTTAAAAGTCATAATATTCAATCTTGTGATCTTAGAAGCTTTTGTTTTCATATTTATTGAAAAAATAACCCCAAATCTCATACAGTTTAATGTTCACATAAATGGGGGAAAAAAGAAAACACCAAAACTACCTCACAATCATTTTATTTACAAGAATGACAGATGGATTTTAGCAAGCAAGGATTCACACAGATTTGATTCCTTTAAATTATGTCCATGGTTTTGCTGAAAAGTGTATCTTACCTTTCTATCAAATTAGAACAGATTGTTATGCATACTTAAAATAACATCAAAAAAACACAACCAAACAACAAAAAAAAAAAAACAACAAAAAAACCAAAAAACAAAGAATGTTAATTTCTCTGTTAGTTGAAGTTTAAATGCAGATTTAATTTTTGATAGAGATAGAGCTTTAGCTCAAACAGAAGCTGTGTATTTAATGGTGAATTTAATTAGTTTCTGAAGTCTGTATTAGACATGTGATCAAGTGGCACTTGACTGGCTTCAGCCAGATGCGATGCCTGTCTGGACTTGAGTAGGATCAGATACAGAAGCACAATGCACACAGCAATGGTCAGAAGGCATTTATTGCCTCAGCATCCCAGCAGGGGTTTCTCAGGAGTTTCCCAGGCAAGGTAAGCAGCAAGTGGGGAGACTCCTGGCACCGTGACACCAGAGTTCACGTTGGACAACAATGGACATGAGCCCATGAAACTTTTTTTTTGTGAGACAGTGCTTGAGAACTGAGTATGATGACTATATGAATAACTTTGTGAGCTATCACGAGAGAAGTGCATGGCTATTTATGGGAGAGTATATGACACAACAGGCTTTGGGAAAATCCAGCCAAGGACAATAGAAGTAACAATATACTACAAAGTAAAATAATGATCTTAACAAATTATTAAGGGTTTCATTATAAGCAATATCTGGGTTTCCTTATAGGCAATATCACTGTACTGTCCTCCATTGTCTATCTCCTCACCATTCTTCCACTTTTAACTGTGCAAGATATTTTATTTTATGTTTTGATACATTATTCATCCTTTGGAAAAGGAGTGGCTGAAATCTGTCAGCTTTATTATGCAACTCTAAAAGATGAAAGTCTCTGGAGCTGTGATTCAAAACCAAAAATTATTTGTTGAACCAAAGGTTTCACAGAGACTTTTCACATAATCTCAGAATCAACTAGGTTGGAAAAGACCTCTCAGATCACTGAGTCCAACCTATGACCTAACACCACCTTGCCTACTAGGCCATGGCACTAAGTGCCAGATCCAGGTGTTTTCTTAAACACCTCCAGGGACTGTGAGGCCACCATCTCCCTGGGCAGCCCATTCCAACGTTCAATCACTCTGTCTATGAAAAACTTCTTCCTAATGTCCAATCTAAACCTCTCCTGGCATAGATTAAGACTGTGCCCTCTCTGTCCTATTGTTAGAGAAGAGACTGATACCCACCTGGCTACAAACTCTTTTCAGGAAGTTGTAGAGAGTGATAAGGTGTCTCCAAAGTGTCCTCCTAAACCAGGCTAAACAATCCCAGCTTCTCAACTGCTTCTCATAGAACTTGTGATCCAGAACCTTCACCAACTCCCTTGCCCTTCTCTGGACACTCTCCAGCCCCTCAATATCCTTCCTAAATTGAGAGGCCCAGAACTGGACACAGCACTTGAGATGTGGCCTCATCAGGGCTGAGCACAGGGGAAGAATCATTTCCCTCATCCTGCTGGCCACACTGTTCCTGACACAGGCCAGGATGCCATTGGCAGCTGGGCACATTGCTGCCTCATGCCCAGCTTCCTGCCAATCAGTCCCCTCTGCCACAAAATGGTGTGAGCAAAGCAACCTACCTTTTAATAAACGTTTAATAATTTAGTTGTCCAAGATATGATGATAACTTTTTTAGGGAGGGTGAAAATCTGAATTAAAAAGTATGAACATTGTTTCATCTGTGAAAAACCTAGTTATTTAATCTCATCTCCCAAAAAATCTCTTATATGACTTGCTTGAGGACATTGGCTGAGATTCAAAATTTTTTATATGAAATTTCGATGTCTAGAGTAGTCTTGACTGAACTGCCAATTCAGTAGGTGGCAGTTAAGCAGAATGTTTTACTCAACTTCAATAAAGATATAGTTAATTTCAGAATAATTTTATATTCCATTCATTCTATACTAATAATCAGCACAAGAACAAATAATACAATTAAAGCAAACAGACATAAAAAAATACCAAAAAGAAACAGTTATCTTTAGATAGCTGAGACAAAAAGATCACTCCAGAAACTAATTTAGCCTATTTTAAGGCAGATTTTTTTTTCCAAGAAGTCTTATGTAGTTCTCTAAGTCTTAAAATATTACCTGCTAGACAGCCAAAGTTTGGAGAAACGTATTTAACAATAAGTGCTTGCATTTATAAACAGCCAATATTGAGTTTCTTTATCCTAATCCATATAATTTGTTTCTTTGCTCAATAGGGTAAGAGAAGCATTAACTTCTTAAGTGAACTTACAGACGTTTTTAGTCCTTAGTCTATCCTAATACTTTAATTACCTACATAGTTGTGAAAACTGAGAAATAGTCCTTACACATGAATCTTCTGTGCTACATTTTAAGTGATTTTCTTGTTGCTTTCCAGTGAATGGAAAAAAATGACTTCTTTATGATAATCATCTTCTTTATAATAATCAGCTTCCAAGATGGAATTTCTTCATCTCTTGATCCTTTAATTTTAGGTTTTCTGAACCTAAGAAAATCACATGGAACAATTTTTCTCTTATTCTCCTTGTATTTATCCAATTTTTTTTTAAATATTCTCTAAAGATAGACAAATAATGCTCTTTTTTTTTCAAGTTAAGTGCCCTTGTTAATTCATTCCTGAATTAATTAAATCTGTGATTTATTTTCCAGTATCATTAAATTCACTAACATTTATCTAGCACTAAACACTTTTCCTGCCGTCCTATATGAACTCCAGTGTTTCCACTCATTCTGAGTGATTTTGTAATTCTGTGTTTCCTTTCATGCCTTGCCAGATGTAATTATACTTCTTTTATAATTCTGTCATTGCCCAATTTTGCTGATATTTTGTCAGCTATCCCTTGTTTCAGGATAAAAATGAGCATTTTGTCTTAGTAAGTGCAATAATATTCTCCATTATGTATCAACGCTCGCGGTTCATCCGAAGGACATAGCAGTCACGCACGCCAAATTAATCCAAGTTAAAAAAAAATCACCATTATAGCTGGTGTTGCATGTCCTTTTTCACATCTATCCACCAACAGATCATCCCTTGACTAAAGACTGGAGACAATTTAAGCAGCAACATGAATAAAAGCACCAAGAACTTTGAAAAATTTCCAGTAGAAACAGCAACATTTTAACAGAATGTCATGCACTTGAGAAAGATGATCAACGGTGGTTTGGAATGGCAGCATCTTTTTAATAGAAGGTATTTCTCTTTTTCTCACTGATTATAATAAGAAAGTTTACACTTCTCAAACATTTGTATCATAGCACTATGTGTTATTGAAAATTATACAACTCATTCAAAGAGTGTAAAATTATGTTCCTATATTCCTCAAATCTTTGCTTTTCTAACAAGTAGAGTTTGCTCTTAACCTCTTTCTTCAAACCAACCAGGGCTAAGAACATATACTGAGTTTGATAGTGCTTAAGACGTAGATGACCACAAAATGGAGATGGGATTATTATTTTATTATATTATCTATCTATCTATTGATCTATCTGAATATGAGAAAAAAACCAGAAAGGCCCACTGGTACAGACTTCAGTTTATGTTAACAATCAGAGCATGAATTCAAGACATGTGAAGACCTTTACTTTGGTAGCTTCCACCTGCTGAACTCCTTCCTTATACACGGTGTACTAGCCCACCCTCTAGTCATCCTCCTGTAAAGGAAGGTTGAGAGAATTGGGCTTGTTTAGCCAGGAGAAGAGGAGGCTCCAGGGAGACCTTAGAGCAACCTTCTCGTGCCTAAAGCGGGCTTGTAAGAGTGAGGAGGAAAGACTTTGCAGCAGGACCTTTAGTGATGGGAAAAGGCATAATGGATTGAAGCTGAAAGAGGGTGTATTTAGACTGGGTACAAGGAAGAAATTTTTTATCATGGGGGTGCTGCAACACCGGAACAGGTTGTCCAGATAAGTTATGGATGCCCTATCACTGGAAGTTTTCAAGGATGGGACTTTCAGCAACCTGATCTAGTTGAAGATTTTCCTGCCCATTGCAGGGGGAGGGTACACTAGATTCCATGATTTGATGATTCTATGATTCAATGCTTCTTTATTTGTTTTTTCAGCATTTTTTTTTTGCTGATATATGAAAACCATAGTTATGTTCTGACCATAAAAGTATTCTAAGGGGATTAAATTGTCCATATAGTGAAAATGGAGAGTTTAAGAGCCTACTGTGAGACACTGGATTATTATACTAATTATTGTCTTGGACAGCTCAAGTGGGGAAGGGAGAAAGGGGGAGGCAAGGAACAGGTCAGATCTCATGGAAGTGAGGTAATGCTTTGTCCCACATCTCAGCCCCTGCGAGACTTCTAGGGTGATCCTGGAACAGCTGTCAGTCAAAGACAGTCTGGGATCATGTCCACATCCCCTGGGACCCCTAAACCAATTGGACTGACTCACACAATGGGAGCATCAATACCTCTAAATATAGAGAATATTCTGGACATTTAATTCAGTCCTTTATTGGACAGAATTGATAACTCCCATAAAAATCTGTAAGAACAAAATGCATTGGAATACGGTCTTACAGTTTATGCTATTCTGCTTCAGTGAGTGCAGTTACATTATTTGTTACCCCAGAAAGAATACCAATTACAATTCTTCTCCAGAAGGCAAAGCATTTACTTAACAGTGATGAAATTTGGGTTGCAGACTGCAAGCATTTGTGTCATGTTTTCTTTCTTGAGAAATTATATTTTGCAACAAATAAGGCTGCCAGATCCAATATTTAAGGAAGAGCAATAAGTCAATGTGTTGCATATTAATTAGATTCAGACCACTAATAGATAAACTTGAAAAGCAAGTCAGATTTGTCAGAAAGTACGCTTTACTCACCAGTAGAACAAAAATGTCTACTGTATTTACTAGGTGACTGGAACATAAGGTCTGAAAAGAAGGAAGAATTAAAGGTTAAAGATCAGGGAGTTGCTACTTATGTTCAAACGAAGATTTTACATTTATAAAAGAAACTGTAGTTCTGTAAAGACTAAGAATCTGAGACCTGTGACAGATACAGGTGAAGAGAGTATACTACAGGAAATGTGGCAAGAAAATAATAACTAAGAATTTTGGTTATTTTTATGGTCTTATTTACCTAGCTATCTAAAAAGTAACATTAACTAGAAGCTGCATATTTTTCACATTAATTGATTAAATGATATCTCTGCTTACTTTTACTAGAAAACTATTAATGATATCATGTAATGTATAATGTTCTCTCCATAAATGTGCCCGAATTCGTCATGTGCATTCAAAAAGCAATTAATGTAATTTTTTTTGTCTAATGCATCAGTGGAATTTATTTAGCCTTATTATTTCAAGTTATGAAATAGCAGCAGCCATGCTGGATCCTCTTCTGTTTCTCTTGAGTGATCTATGGGGCCCCAGTGGCCACAGGACTGAGGTAAGAGCCCTGTGGAGTGTAGTCAATACTGAAAGCTAAGATTAACTTTGCTAAGTACACTATTTGGTAGCACTGAACACAGTTCCAGTACAGATTTGCAATCATATACTGAGTATTTTCTTGTGTGGTATAAAATTATTTGTCAGTATTTTTATGCATTGGGTTTGGATTGCATGGCAAGGTTTCGGTAGCTGGGGATAGCTGCAGGGTTGGGGTTTTTGAGAAGGGTCCAGGGGCTGCCCAATACTGAACACAGCTGGCTCCAGGTGGGTCCAATGGCCCCACTGCATGGCACAGCTGAGCCCCACAGTCCAGGGGGCCCAAAATTTATGAAAGAAAAGGAAAAATGCTGCCTAGCAGTGCAACAGAGAGGAAGTTTGAAAGACAGCCCTATGAACACCAAGGTGAGAGAAGAAGGAGGGGAGGAGGGGCTCCAGGAAGTGTAGATATTCCCCTGCAGCCCATGGAGAGGACCAAAGTGGAACAGGTATTTCACTACAACTCATGAAGTGGACCACGTAGAAAGTAATCACACTGCAGCCTGGGAAGGGCCCACTCTGGAGCAAACTTCTGACAGGAACTGCAGTTCGTGCAGAGAACCCCTGATGGAGTGAACTCATCCTGAAGGACTGCAGTCTGTGTGAAGGACCCACGCTACAGCAAGGGAAAAGTATGAGGAGGAAGGAGTGGGAGAAGGAAACTGTTACAGACTGGCCATAATCCTCATAATCCATAAACCTCTCATCCTCTTTGTGCTACTTGAGGGAAGGAGATGGAGGACTTGGGAATAAACAAGTGAAGTTCCATCTGCAAAGAAAGGGTGAGGGTGGCAGGAAGGTGTTTTAGCTTTCTGTCTTTGTTTCTCACCAACTCTATTTTAATTCTCAATAAATCTTTTTTCTTTCCTTTTTTTTTTTTTTCCCAAGTTGAGTCTGTCTTGCCTGTGATGGTAATTTGTACATGACTTCTCTGTCTTTCTCTCACCCCAGGAACTTTTTCATCTACTTCTTCCGTCCTGTTGAGAAGGAAGAGTGAGACAGCGGCTGGGTGTTAAGATCTGGCAGCCAACCAGTGTTAACCCACCACACTGGTAAAAAAGACTGCAACAGGCAATGTGTAAAATGTTAGTAAGATCTTGATTTGAATGGTGTGAAACAGGTTAAAAAACAAACAAAGAAACAAGCTAGTCAGAAAAAGAATTCCCTGTCCTTACCCAGCCTTTAGGCTATTTAAGTCAACTAGGGGGAATCTTTGATGGATTTAAAAAATTATCTATCCTCAGCAAGAAATCATATATCACAACTGACATATTGGCCTGTGCCTGTCACTTTGTGTATTCACCGCCTTACACTGACAAGAGAGTAATTTAGGGGTTTTTATACATTTCTTTCTCAATTCTTCATGGTTAGGTTTGTTTTTTTTTTTCCTCTACTAAATAAATTTAACAGTGCCAAATGGTAACAAAAATAAACCTGGTAACATGTTTGGTATATTCCTTTCAAGGTAAAAAAGCTAAAGAAACATTTTTTCAAACTGCGAAGAAAGGAAGGATTTTGATTTGAATGTATATAGCAGATGTTTAAAGTAAATATTTTTATTGGCTTTAGAGAATTAAAAACAAGGAAAAATGCCAAGTTACATTAAGGAGGAGAATGAGATGAATGTGTCTAATCAACTCGATGAAAAAAATGTTGTGCTATTCACTGGACTACATATAAACCTCAGTTGCATCAGGGGAAGTAATGGCATTCCCAGAAGCCATTAAGTGAAAAACTACACTATGTATTAAGTTCAGAGTACATTACTTATTTTAAACTGCCTGCATAAAGTGGTTAATTAAAATATGTTTCAATTGAAGATACCAGAATTTATGATAGGCACTGTGGGATGAAAAATCTATGTGTGAAGACTAGTAAATAATTCAATAAATTGTTTAGGGAGCTTCTCTTCCTTGTGATCTTTGAGACGAATGTTGAGAAATACTTTCTAGATATGGTAAACTATATGTAATGTTTTGGATGATGGAATAAAGAAACACATGTTGTTTCTTCTTAACACCCGTGTTCTTGTTTATTGAAGAATCACCTGACTATTTGTAAGTAAAAAAAAATAAATGTGTGGTCTGTTTAGTTTCACTTTTCCTTTTTCCTTTTCTTTTTCCTTTTTTTTTTTTCCCCACAAAGTAG
>NW_020955929.1:162380-168602 GCF_003031625.1 Empidonax traillii
TAATGTTTTGGATGATGGAATAAAGAAACACATGTTGTTTCTTCTTAACACCCGTGTTCTTGTTTATTGAAGAATCACCTGACTATTTGTAAGTAAAAAAAAATAAATGTGTGGTCTGTTTAGTTTCACTTTTCCTTTTTCCTTTTCTTTTTCCTTTTTTTTTTTTCCCCACAAAGTAGAGACAGTCCATACCTTGATTTTTTCTTTAATTAAGAAAAATGATCTCTCAGGGAAAAAAGAAAAAAAAAAAAAGAAAGAATTCTATTACATTGGTTAAAACACTTTTAAATACAATGATAGGAATAAAACCAACTCTCTTTGGTAGATATCATCAGATACTTGAGAATAATATATAAATCTAAGTGTGTCTGAAGTGAGAGCCATCACAAAGAGGTTTTTTACCAAGTATTTCAGGTGACTGGTTAAAAAGAATGAAATAAGCCTCCAGAGATACTTGTCTCTCCCATTTTACAATGGATGGAGCTTATGTATCTAGTTTAGACAATCTGCATGACTCTGAGAGAGCTGAAATAAAGAAATTATTAGTATTCTACTTGTGTGTTCATCTACAATGAATTATAGCTTTTTCCCCCTCTGAAGAGTCGGAATAAAGCTGAATGCACGAGAAGATTGATTTTGACTCTGTAAAGCGTACACATAAGCAAAAAGATCTAAAGAGAAAATGAACCAGAGTCCTGATCAATTATTCTGACAATAACTAATTAGATACTGCAAAAGAAACGCAAATAAACTACATGAGACTCCCAAAGTACTCTGAAGATGTACCAGCACCACATGTGGGTTCAATTATTGTCAAAACCAAAAAATCGATGCAATTTCCTTTACAAGGTTGTCCTTTACCGGAAAACAAAATGTGAGTGAGTTTTGATTCAGACATTTGGGTTTATAGGCACAAAAAATTCTGTTATTTAAAATTAATTATTTTCTCCGTAAGTTTCTTAACCAGATACATTTACCCTGGCTGACTTGAATGTTGAGATTTAATCTCTGGACCACTTAATGTGTCATGAAAAAAAAACATAATAAATTACAGAGAAGGAGACCAAACACTGAGAATGCAGAAGCCAGATCTTCAGTAGTTTTTAAATACATTACTTTCTTGAGTTGCAGTACTAATCTTCAAATCTACCTGCATATATTACTTAGAGACCAATTACGAAGTTGTAAATGTGAGAAAGTTATTTGTGATGAATAAAAGATAAGAAATGTATACCCAGAAGAATTAGAAATGAAAGAGAAAAAAATACGCTGCTCTGAAATGAAATTAACCAAGAGCTTTAGTTGTTTGCCACCTTACAGCTATTTGGAGGGGGGTGGGGCTGGGAGGAGGCAAGTAAGTGTAGTAAAATTTACCAGAGATTTATATTTGAAAAAAAGCGCAATTTCATTCTGGTGGCTTCAGTGACAGCTGTAAAGCCCAGATAAAAGTCACAAAGATGACTTTTTGAAAAGAGACCCCTTAATGAGACATCAATAAATGATGCACTCAAGAGTACATGCAGATTTTCTGTTCCAATAGCAAGGTTGTAATAATGCAGGAGGGAGGGGTGTTAGTGTAGTCAGTAATGCCTTTACTGAACAACTATCAAATGGTTCTCCCCACAAACTGTTATTAATTAATTGCCAGTAGTGATCAAAATCCACAAATTAATATGTATAGTCTCTCAGATACATTTTCTTATTCTGAGAGAATAAGGGAATAAAAAATTTTTTGATGAGGACATAATTTAGGAAGATATTTTAGTATGAGGGGAGAAGGGGGGAATTTACTTACCCTAACACTATCCACTATCTAAGATAACAAATATGTGGTAGAATTCTTGGAGTGCTCAAGTCAGTAGACACTCTCAAATGGCTCTCTTACAGTTCATTGGATCACCTGGGGAGCTTGAGAAGTTGAAATTAGATGCCTAAAAATTTATTGCTTATGTTGGATCAATCTTACTTTAGAGGTGAAATGATGTCATGATTAAATATATTCCGACATATCATTGATATATTTAAGAATTCGAACACCTAAACCTTTGCCTGTTACTTCTTGGTAATCAGCTGAAAGTGAAAACTGTTGGTCAGTGTCAGCCTGTTCTGCAATGGCCACAGCACTGACTGTACCTGAACCCATCAGACAAGCTGGGGGTGCCTCTGAAAAAAAAAAAAAATAAAGAAAGGGCAAAATAACTGGATGGAGAGAGATGGGGGAAAATGAATGAGTTGACCATGAAAACAGAGCGAGAAGTCCTTACCTAGAGAAGACAATTTCAGTGCTTCTCTATCAAGGCAACTTAAATGACTTTAGTGTACGTATTTTTATGGACCAGTCTTAATCAAATTGCTGAATTATTTTACTGATTACTTTGTAAACTTTTTTTTAATTGGATTTTACACAGATAATTTTAGTAATTTATGTTATGATGCTATTAATGTATTTGTTGAGAACTGAGGGCAAGGTAGCTAATATTGCTGTACTGTACATTTTAAGTTAAGAATGTTGATCTCAAATGAAAATGTCAATACGTCCTCCTCCATCTTGTACAAGAGAAAGTTGGATATTAATCTGATATTCTGCTTCTTTCCATAAACCCCAAGTTTAAGGTAGGAGAGTCATTCAGTGTTGGCTTAGAAGTTGTTTAGTTTAGTATACTTTAAATATATTTCCTTACTGAAGAAAAACTTCACTGACTATTGACTGAAACTAAACTCACAGGCAGTGTTAAGTTACATCCCTTTTTGTGCCTTTCTGTCCAAATCGGAGACATCATGTTAGTGATATTTACCAAATTGAAAGCTGGCAAAAGATGGTATATTACACCATCAGAGAACTGAAACATCATTCCTCTGAAACCACATATATTTTACACATTACACTCTGAATTTCAGCCCAGGAGTGCATCAAAGTCCGTTGAAAGTAAAAAGATTTATTAGCATTGATTTTTCTAAGCTGGTCCCAAGACAGGAAATTTGATGACTACTGGAAATGTTGTTTATAATGAAAACATTTTGTGTGTGGTAAAATAGGACAACTAAGTATATATTGATGATAAAAATTAAATTAAAACTTATTTATTTTTAACTTTTTCCTTTTTTACCTACAGATTTTGGATTGGGGTGTTTTAGGTTCACCTATCAAATTCTGGAATAATCAGCGCGATTAGGTTTGATGTAAGTTCTTTCCTTATGGGAATTTTGTTCCAATCAATTCACTGATGTTCATGCTGTATTAAAATTTTCCACTCTCTGTACTCACTCTACTTCACACTAGAATGTACCACTTCGAATATACTATGCCCACACATTTTTTCAATGACCTTAAGAGGTCCCAAGGACTTACACATGCAGAATTGCCCTGAAATGTTCAAGAAGCTACATTTAGGCCCAACATTTGCATTCTCAATCTGCCACAATTTTCAAATGTGTTTTCATATATCAGTGTTTCAAATTATATAAATGGAGAATCAAACCCCATTGTAATTTTCTGAAATAACAGATATCCATAGTTTCAAATTCAGTGGGAATACAGGGACAGTATGGTTACTACCCCCACCCCCCCGTATTTACTAAAGTATAAAAAGTGAGAGCTTGCAAAGCACCAACTTTGAAATTACTGAGGAGACAAAGAAAAAATTAGTTTCATGAATTCTGGCAAAAGTCCATGAATCAGGGTTTTGGCACATAATTTCTAGTCTGAGTGTATTCCTCAGCCAAATTTATCCTGGGATACTGAATATTTCAATGATCTGAAAAAAGACAAAAACTCTCAATGGAATTTACATTTAGCCGAGACACCAAGTCCACATTATCACATTTTATCTTTTTGACAAGAGTGAAATGTTTCACAGGAATTCAATTCTCAGATGACTACAATATTTCCAGATACCCTTAACAAGGAGAAAAAGGAATTAAAATTTCACAGTGCACTTAGCAGTCTTATTGAATAGTTTATTTTTCTTTAAAAAAAATAATATTTTGGTAGAGCAGAGAATTAAGTTCTTTTCCGCTAAGCAGACCTGGTAAACTTCTCCTTCATATTTCATATTTATATTTCTAAAAGAAACTCAGTAGAGTTTACTCCATGTAAAACACAAGTTTTCTCTCTCTTTTTCTTTTTTTTTTTTTTTTTTTTTTTTTTTTTTTTTCAGAAAATCTATTAAAAGAGCAATAGAGGTATTTAATCTCTTACCATGTTCTTGAAGTTTCTGGATACCAGATTGAAACAGAGACACTTTGTGTGTCCCACTGGTTTTTTTTGCACATGGTTGTTTCTGCTATATTGTGAAATTCAGATATTGTGAAATTCATCTAGATAATAAATATGGCATGACCTTGCTGTAATGAGAGTGTTATGCCTCTTGCAGAACTATGAATAAAAAAGAAGTTATCAGATAATAACAACCAAATGTAAATCTCATGTTAGAACTGACTATGAAAGAAAATATTTAACTGCATTATTTATATGCATATTTGGTATTTTTGTCTGCAAAATAACTTTTTTTTCTTAAGAGAAAAATCATCAAGGCTTTCAATAAACATGAGAATTACTCTATATAATAAGTAAAGAATGTCACATGTACCCCGTGTTTTTATGTATTTGAACCTATTTAGGTATTGTAAGTATTAGTATTTGAAACCTGTGCTCAAAATTATTTGCTGACTCTTTTTAAAAGCCATTTCATTTCAGGCACGCTTAGTTCACAGTACTTTGTTATCCATACTCCTTTATGTTTCAACAATTTCCTTGAAGTATAATACTGTTTATTGCTTGTAGAGCATTTAAGCATTTATTTTCGGAAAATCCTCAAGCTTAGTAAAAGAATCCTCTCGATAATGTATTCAATTAGCATAGAGAAAGACAACAACAGAACTTTGTTAAAATAAAATTATAAAATAAAGCAATTGCAAGAGACAGTCTAGCGAGATTTAAAGTAACTGAGTAACAATGACTTTAGAAGGACAAGAAAGAAAGAAAGAAAGAAAGAAAGAAAAAGTTGAAGTGGTTGCATGCTTAACAGAGGAGATTAGGGAAACTAGAAAATTCTCTTTCATAAAAGGAACACAGAATCTGTCAAAGAAATGTAAAGCTATAAGACTGTACAAAATATACATCATGAACAACTTGCTATAGGCATTAAAACTAATACTAAAAACTTCTTCCAGCACATAAGCTATAGAAGATTTTGCAGAGAGCTGACAGGATTGACATATGATCATCCTAATAATAGAACATTAAAGGAAAGATAAAACATAGCAGAAACACGAAATGAATTACTTTTATTAACATTCACAGCAAATGAGTGTAGAGATTCTTATTCCCCATTCTGTTTTTATAGGGCAGAATCCAATAAAATACCACACGCTGACATGTTAAGAGTACACTTTTAGAGCATATCAGTAAAAAGTACTAAATTATTTCAAACACAAGTTCTAAAATACATCAAACATGGAATTATCAAACAGTTAACTGGTATGCTAACAATTATCTAAATTTGCCTTGTTTGCAAATGATAGGAAGCAGGTATGAAAGGAAATAATTTTTAAAAAAATGTCTTCACCATGAGTGTGAGTAATGGACTGGTGGGGAAAACAAGGAAAATTGTTGTATAATATAATGCAAAACAGAGGTTTTTATAAATGGAGAAACAGAAAATATGGGAAGAATCACTACCAATTTTTATATCAAGAAGTTATGTTTTGAAAGCCTTTCAGAGTGCTGTGAAAGACCCTCTAGGTATTCAGATAAACTTGATATTATTGATAGAATGAGCTTGGATTTTCAAGAAGCTTTTGGCTTTTGAAGTTACTCTCATAAGACACTTCAGGAAATTAAACTGTTGTAAGAATTATTAGATTTAAAATGTATTGCCTTCTCACAAATTGGTAACTCTTTTGCAGGAAACAAAGGGAAAGATTGGACAAGTTTTGTGATAGAAAGAAGCTTTTGTGGTAATGCTGAAAATTGTCCTGTTCATCATACCTGTAAAATTATGTAAAAAACGGATGTGTAGCAAAGACAGGTTTACTATTACAATAGCAAGTTCTAATGTTACAACATTTTCAAAGTAATCAAAACTAAAATAAACTATGATAAAATAAGCTGATGAGAAGAAATTGCCATGAATTCAAATTATGTGTCTATGCAGAAAAGCCTTTCTAACTGTTCCTACCTTAGCGATGGAATTTAAATCTTCATTTGTAGAGTGAAATCTA
>NW_020955929.1:169587-205344 GCF_003031625.1 Empidonax traillii
AAAGCATATGCTTAATTGTTGACAGCAACAAAAAAGATGTAAGAATCAGGAGTTATTCATTAAGTAACAGGCAAATAGCTATGTGACTCTCTATTTTTATGTTTCACCCTTTAATTCCAGTTTTCATTCAAGGCAACTTATCTCAAAATTCTTAAATCAGTAAAACTGAAGACATTAGGTAAAGGCAACAAAGTTATTTGGATTTTTGACCTCCATATGATATGATATTAATATGAATTAACATAAGAAAGACTTGAAATAAAAAATTACTATAGGATGTAAACCAGAAACAAGGAAAGCAGGGAAAAAAGTGTTCTTTGTTTTTTCAGGTGGTAGGGAAACATGGAAGGTTATCAGGTTGGTGGTTAAAAAACAAACCAAAAATAGTGATATGTCACATTATATATAACATATAAATGAATTCAAGTCATAATAAACTTGAATGCCAAACATGTTTGAGTTAAAAAGAATGATTGCGCACAATCAGGATAGTAGGATTTTGTTCTCTTTCAGTGTAGTTACTCATTTTGCATATCATAAAAACCTAGCGTTTTTTTCAATGCCAATAAAGAAGAAAAATCGTGAGAATTTATTCTGAAAATCAATTTTCAATAATTTTCCAACTATAATGTCATGAATTAATAAAATAGATATGCTTATTTAAAAGATATCACATTACAAGGCTATAGCAGGCTTATTTACTACAGATTGAGAACTGCAGAAGGGTGAAAATAGAAAATTTATCATTTAGCATTATGTGATTTTTCTTTAACTTCAGAATTTGTACGACATTAACGCATGAAACTGTAGTGTAACTCCCAGTTCTGAGTTCACCTGGATTTAATGCAGGCCATCTGCCCTGTATTTTGAGCTCGTTGTACTTGAAGCTGCTGCTCCTGAAATCTCACTAATGGATCTGTCTACAGGACACAGCTCAAAGTTTTGTCAAAGGTAGTAGACTTGAATAGGGGACTGAGCTGCTGGGAGAAAACTGTTAAGCTGGTACTTTATTTACAAAAAAAAAGAAAGCTAATAGTGTGTGTCTAGATCTGCTGCTTCTTTCACTGACATCTTAACAATGATCTGGATTACCTCTTGCCCTCCTTGTCTCATCTGAAATTTCTTGCTCTGTCCCAACAAGCAACCATTCTGTTGCCTTCCTTGAAACTTAAAGAGGGTGAGAACAAAGTAGAGACATGTAGTGATGGCCTGATATGTTGTTCTTGTTCACCATACAATTCCTGCCAGTGGAACATAATTGCACAGTCCACTGACAATACAGTAAGACAATGAATCTCACTTGATCCCAGGGGCAGGCACACTGAGCAGGGAAGAGAGTTTTGACATAGTCTGTTTTCTCACTGATTTAGAAAATTTAGGAAAGTAACACTCAGTATCTTCAATACCATAAACGACTTTTCACTTGGTTTCACCAAAACCCACAGATAATAGTAACATCACTGGTCTCTGCTTAGGGTCTTGTTGTGACAAACAGGAGTGCATTTTGCAGTACCAATTAATCTAGATTTAAGAACAGATTTTTGGTTCCTATTCCCAAGGCTACTTTAGACTGAACATATAAAGAATTTAAAATATTAGAAGGGAAAGTAAGTTTCCTGCCTGTGCCAAGAAAGCTAATGCATATAGTGGCAGCGTTTCTGCCAGTAAAATCAATTTGGCTGAATTCCGTGCTGAAGAAAACCAAATATGCCAACATATTAAATATAAAAATATAATAAACAAAATTAATGGAGAATAATATCACTCTATATGGAGGACTCATCCATGAGGCTCACTATTTAATCTGGATGATTTGAACACATGGGCATGACTGGCCCTACTATCAACATTTTCATAGCTCTGACTGACTGAAGAAACACAAACAAAATTTGTGGATTTTTTTTTCAGCACTGTTCCCCTTCCCTTATGCCTTTTTTGACAGCTCAAATTGAAAACCTGCTGTGCCTCCTATGCAACTGATGTACAGTGGGTACCATGTCAAGATGCAGGGCAGCTGTGACAGGTTGTGCAATTGCCGCGAGGAGAGTGGAAGAGGGAGCAGGAGCAGCTGCTGCTGCAGCATTTGTCTCTTGTCAGGAATTCAGAGAAAACCGTGTAGAACAATGTTAAAGGCTGCTCTTTTGGCCCGTTTCAGTTTGACTGCTGTAAAAACTCCTTATTCACACAATTTACTCAACCCCTTCTCAAGACATCAGCTGTGGAACAATTTTCTCTCTACTTCTCAAACTGTAACACAGGCATACCAGATGCATTACTTCCAGCGAATTTGTGGGAGTATTTAATTCCTGTTGGGATGCTAAATCTATCATATAAAGTTTAGGATCACAGTTTTCATGACTCATATTCAAATTTGAAGGGTAATACTTCTGTGCTATTGAAAGATGTAATTAAAAACCCAATAAATAAACAAATAAAACCCCTCAACTAGTTGTAACAGAAATTACCTTAAAAAAGAAGACACAAATATTCAAAGAATAGATTGATTTGTAAAAACTAACTGTTGTTACCCTCTTTCTAGCAAAGCTACATTAACAATTATTTGAGTTTGGGTTTACATTGTATTATTTTTTTTATTGCTATTAATTTAATTTTCTGTCTCTATATACTTTGCCAGCATGGTAACCGTATTGACTTGAAGTATTTTTTCAGCTTCATCTTCAGAACACTCTATGTTTTAAGGTTAAAAATGCTAACATATTTCCCTTTTAGCTTAGAGCAGAGTTTAAAATCATGTCTAAAATTTGAACAATGAAATATTTAATTAATAGATAAAACTTTACTTCAGTCTTGTGGCTTCTACTTGTGGCCATCATTCACTGATCAAACAAAGAAGCTTTCTACAAAATACCAGAAGGAGCAGTCAAACTCTGTAATTTCTACTTTAAATCATAGATAACCCAAGTTCATAATCTAGTGAGGACCAAGATGATTGCAACTCCTGT
The DNA here is from genome assembly GCF_003031625.1 of Empidonax traillii. NCBI lineage: Eukaryota > Metazoa > Chordata > Aves > Passeriformes > Tyrannidae > Empidonax > Empidonax traillii. Next base: position 172,551 of record NW_020955929.1, read on the forward strand.
AACTTGAGTCTCACTGTTAGATTGTCTAGCAGAAACACAAGGGCAATGATAGTGCTTTAGATTTCCTGAACAAGGAGTAATTTTCTTCTAGCAACCAAATGTCCTGTCCTGTAATTTTGTAATCCATTTTGCAGATGGTTCTTGTATGTCATACTGTCATGAACAATCCTGAGGTCCACAGGTAAGATATTTGTGAACTGTTCACTGTATATTTGCTGGCTCTTCAATGGGATTTGTTTTCAAGATAGAAATTATTAAGAAAAAAGGAATAGTAACTCAGCAAAAGCTACTGCAGTATTCTGCAACTGTATTCACATAAAATAAACTTCTTGCACCACATATCAGTAGACAAGAACATACCATTAAGAAAGATGAAAATCTGATTCAGAAACGATGTAGCAGAAATTAATACATGTCTTGTGTGGGTAGTTCTGCAGTTAATTATCGATAAATTTTTGCTCATCTTCAGTCTGTGGCTAAAGACTGATAAGATTTTACAAAGAATTTTCAAAAAAAGCAGAGAAGGCATAATGCTGTTTTGAACATAAAGGATGTGACCATAAATGAGTGTTCAAATCTGGGCTCAGAGTTAAGGAGCCAAAGGTAACTACTCAGACAGATGAGTCTTTAAAATAAACAAAGACATATTTGTTCAAGCACATATTGTCTTAAGTGTCTGCACTTCTAACGCTAATGTAAACCTTTAAGAAGATTTTAAAGCAGCAGACTAAATCTTAGGAGACTTTAGGTGGCACCTGGTTTGAGTTCATTGCAATCACAAGCAATTTACTGGAGTTCAGAAAAGAAAGTTCAATCTCAGTTTGTTAATGTGATGATTCATGAAATTTTCTCCTCTCGAAGAATTAATAATCCAGGGCCAAAACACCCATTATGTTTGTGCTGGTTTTCCTAATTTCCTTACTTCATTTCTCAATAACTTCTGTTTATATAGTAATATTTTCCTCTTACTTTTGGAATGTTGTTGATGGGACTTTTACAAGGTCATATTATCTCCTTTTCTGATTTGGCTGTTGGCTTCAGATCCATTTGACAGTCAATATCTGAACTTTTCACAGATAACTATGCAGACATCTACTGCAGGTGCCCTGTTGGGAAATACAGACCCTGTAGGCCATGACTCTGAAAAGCAGAAATAATTAGGCAATTCACAGGGTGTTTCTCAGCTTTAATGACCTAGCACATTTTTGCCACACCTCTGTAGATCTTCCTGGCCCTGCACAGCTTCCCCTAGGTCCTGCCGTCACCCTGCTCACGGTCCAGGACCCCATTTCAGCTCAGTCCAATACCCTCAGTCCCTGCCCCTATGACACTACAGCAGCGCCAGTCTCCAGCTCCTCACTGTCCTGCCCTGCCTGGCCATGGGTCCTACTGACTTCATGTTACCATCATGTGGTACTGAACTCTTTCTATCTGGGCATTACATAAGTGTAGCAATGCTTTTCTGGATGTGCTTGTTGCCTTGTCTAATAGGACCTGAACAACTGATGTACTCATCAGTTGTTCAAGTTTACTGGACAGTCAAAGTATATCTTTCTTTACTCAAGAATATGACACCTTAATTTCATAGGGATGTTTTTACAAAGTTCTTCTTTCCAAAAACTTTCAAATGCCGATCTTGTTTTGCAAGTATTAGAATTAAACATACAGCAAATTGTGTACTGTAGGTGAAAAAACTCCCACACTCAAAATATGTCTTTAACAGTTTCTACATATTACTTATCCCTTTTCTAAATTCTCCTACAGATTGTCTTCAATTTCTAAGTATGTGTCTATTGCTTTTATTTAGTACAAACTTTTTAAAATAGAATCAACTTTTAAGATCTAAGCATTTGGATATTGAAGAAATTATACTAAGGGTATTACCTTAACTAACCACTGTTTTCATCTCCAAGGTATAATTAATTAGACAAAATCCTCATATATAAATCAGAACATAGGAATAATCCTTAAATAGGTTAGAGAAATGTCTCTGTATTAGCTACAAAGGGCATAGTGATTAAGAACCTCAAGATGAGAGTGTCACCTTGAATGCCTATAAATTATATGAAATAAATTCAAGTTCTAGATGAACAGAAAACATCTCATAAGCAGACTTTTTAATTCTGATGTAACATCCACTGACTGTTGTGAATGAGTGTGCTTCCTTGTTTCAAAAGCTATTTGAAGTTCAACCTTCATAGTGTACTACTAAAAATTAACCTCATACGAATTACAAAGATACTGGAGATAATCAGTTTTCCCTGCAATTCTTTATTATCTAAGACCTAGCATATTATTTTTTTGAAATTAATATATCTATCTATCTTTAAAAACAAGTTTCCTGCATTAGACTTAAAAATTATAGGTAGAAAATAAAAATCATTAGCCTTGCAGTCTCTGTCTCATGTCCATTTATGCATGTCTTTTCCTTTCTGTCATGGCTAGCACAATAATTTATTAATAGTAATAAAGTATAATGAAGTTATCAGTACAATGCTGCTATTTATTATGGTAGATTGCAAGCTTATTTTTTTTGTGTTTTATGTCTAAACTGAAAGTGTAAAAAGATGTTCTATAAGACGTGGAGTCTCAATGTTTGTTATTCTTAGAGTGCTAGAGTACATTCTTAAGATACTTTCAGCTGGTTCCATGAAAAAAAACCCAAAGCATATAAACCTACACTAAAACCCCAAAATCTACTTCAGTATTTGCATTTCTTGAGATGGATGTAAATTCATAGATGCTTTATTAAAGCTCAACCGGCAATTAGAGAATTGCTCCTGCCCAGAGCACAGCATTTCTGAGCACGATATAACTTCAACATGACAAGAATTTAGAAGATGATTATGCTGACCTTTAAATATCAGCAGGTTCAGAAAAGAGGAAATGGGGCAAAGCAGAGAATGAAATCAAAAAGACAGGATCAGAGGTGGGAACACAGGAAAAAATACCCCATAGCATATAGATTATGAATTAGATTGAGCTAAATTAGGAAAAATCTGATCTAGGAACAATATGAGGATGAAGAAGATTGCTTCTATTTCCCTCTTCTTTTCTGGACACTGATGCCTTAGAGTTTTGATTATTTTTTAATTTTATAGATTTTAGAAGTAGTTATATAGTGAACATAGATTTTAAAGTAGCAACACATTATCCCTTACCCTTTAACACAGCAATTACACATAGCAAACCCTCTTACCCATTCCTATATCAATTCCCCTGAATCCCATTAGCCTGTTTAGTCTCATTTTCAAGGCAGAATTGTAGAGAACACCCTAAAATCTGCACAAGAAGATATAGACATATACACAATGACCTTCAGGCCCAGAGCTTTGGAAAGCCTCCAAGGGCTACACATGCTCCAAGGAAGATGAAAATGAGGAAGAGAGGGTCCCCAAACACCCCCAGACTTAATTCCCAAAAGGCATGTCAGAGGGCAGAATAGGGGCGGCAGCCGGACAGGGATTGGGTGGAAATCACTATAAAAATTGTAAACACCTGTGTTTGGGAGCACAGTGGTAATCCTGGAAGCCTGGGGGCTCATTAAAGCCCTTTTGTATCCTTATCTTACCTCTTACCTAATTTGACCTGGAGTCTTTTTTCCTCCACAGCCTTTTAGGCAACAGCACTCATCTAAAATCTGTGTAACTTCTGTATGAATTCTGTCCTATACAACCTGTTCAATGATACACAGTATTTAGAAGATAGGATCAGACTTACAAGACTTCTGTTTTCATAGAATCACAGAATCAATGGGGTTGGAAAGGAGATTAAAGATCACTTAGTTCCAACTCCCCTGCAGTGGACATGGACACTATCTGGTAGACCAGACTGCTCAGACCACACACAGCCTGGCCTTGAACACTTCCAAGGATGGGATATCCATCCACCATTTCTCTGGGAAACCTGCACCAGTGCCTCATCACCCTCACAGGAAATAATTTCTTAATGATATTTAATCTAAATCTAATCTTTTTCAGTCATTATCCTTTGTCCTATCACTACACACCAGTTATCTTTTGAATTCAAGACTTATCTCTTTCTGAATGAATACATTAAATATTCCTCTGTTTTTGAATGGTTTTGATGCAATTGCTTGTCTATGTCTAAGCAAATTGGAGTGCACAGTAAGTAAAGCCAGATAATGTGTTTTGTCCTTCCATTTACTTGCAAATTTTACAGCTAGTGTACTATACCCAAGAAACAGGAGATGTTTCCTTACAAAGTAACTGTAATTTGAAAATCCCTGACCTAAATCTTGGCCTAAATAATTGACAATGGGGCATTTGCAAAGATAGAAGCTCAGAAGTAACTTTTCATCTGTAAATAAGTAGCTGACTGATTTTCACAAGTACTGAGCATCTTCACTGCTTACCTGGATGGTTTTTTTCTTACTAAAAAGATGTATGATTCATCTGTCTTAAATAAAATGCCTTCAAGTTGCATCTTAAAGTCTGAGCTAGTCACTCCAAATTCTTATTGTAATCTTGGAGAAAAATAAAATACATGAAAAGGAAATTCATTCAATGTTATGACAAGCAATACTAGGTGGATCAGATTAATCATTATCTATAGAAGCTGTTTGGTTCTTTTGCAATACAAAAATCCTTATATAACTTTATCAGATTCATATGCAAGCATTTTAGATACATAAATCCAGGTTTATGTAATTTATTAAATCTAAATTTAGAGCTGATCTCCCCTGAAGACTATAAATTTTCTAATTTTTGGTGTGGTAAATTTCCATAATTCAATAATGTTATTTTTAATGGCATCTCACCCTGTTTATAATAATAATATTCATCTGTAATATTGCCACACTGAAGCAGCTTAAAGCAAGCAGCTCTAAACCATATTCATCTAACTCAATGAAAACCCCAAGCTGATGTTATTTGTACTCATAGTTTTATTGATTTAAAATTTTAGAGCCAGACCTACTCATGTTTTTCTCAGTCTTTTAGACAAGTAATAAATATACAATTATTTTTCATTATTATATCTTAATCATTATACTACTAGTGAGCTACTTCCCTTTCTCTACAATCCCATTTTTTTTGTTAGTAGTATGATGATCAGAATCAAATGAACTCTTAAGGATATAGAACACTTTTCTGCATATATACCACACTGAATTTGGAAATATTCCTTGCAGTACAACATCCTCTATGAACAACAAAACATGTAGTAAGAAGCTATACAGTTAGAAAGCCTTTATTTTTGTAAACACTTGTATTTTTCTCCACTCTGTCTAAATTTTAAAATTCAGAATGGTGGAATTCAAAGCCCATGGAAGCATGAGTGAAAAAAAAAAAAAGTAATGTCTGCAACACAGTAGATTATTTTAATGTACGAAAGTAGTAGTAGATGAATGCAAGCAGAGAAGGAAGCACACTAGTTTCAGGCTTATGTTGTTTAGTGGGCATACAATATAAGAGAAAAATTACAAGAAGGAGTAGGTCATGTTGACTGATTCACTCAGTTTTCTAGCAAAATGTTCTCAGCTGAATGTCCAGCTACTTGAGAGCTTGGCAAATACATAGACAAAAGGCAGATAATATTGCTATGCACAGATGTGTGGAATAAGTGTAAAATAGGCCAAATTTAGTGCCTGCATTTGGCATATTCATAAATTGCTTCCTTGTTGAGCACTTTTGCCACAGACGATGCAAATCCTCTTTGGGAAAACACCTTAGAAATGCGGAGCCACTGAAGCCTCAGTCATGAGTAAAACACCTGCTAGGACTGAGTTTTCCCTGCTGCCTCCCTGCAGGGTTCTCCCGGGGCTTCCCCTTGCTATGGGATTTGTGAGTGTACCAAATAAAAGAACACTAATCTCAGCATTCTTGTTGGTCATTTCTGAATGTGAATCTATTCATGATACTTCACATATCTGGTGAGAATGGAGAATAAAAGCCAGAGTAATTTAGACATTGCAGAAAGTAAAATGCCAAGATTTTCAAAGTGCTTACCTTGAAGCACACAGTTTAAGGAAGTAAGAAAAAGCTGATATTGATTTTTTTCTGAATGAATCACAGGGTGAATTCTCAGACTGTAGGTGAGAAGCTGCCTAATGAGAACTGCAAATACATACATGGGGAAGCTGAAGAATGTTCATCCAGAGATGCTACTGAATCTGAAAATTATGAAAAGCTTTAAAAAACAAGTAAGATAAATGAAGAGGAGGTGTTTGCTGCCATAATTTATAGGGATATATCAGTGAAGTGGGTGCCACATGATGGTGCTGAAGAAGTGGAAAAGAAAATCTGTATGAAATATTAACAGGAAGAAAGAAAAAATATAAGGGAAAGCATTCGAAGAATCACTAAAAAACTCCCAAAAAACTAGGAAACATTAATTACAAGACCTACCAGAGAAAAAGAAGCAACATCAGGATTAATTGCCCAGGAATGTTAATTGGGCAAGATAGTTTTCATGGCCAGACTAAGGGTTAGTTTTATTGACATGAAAACCTGCTTATGCTGAAGACAATGCTACAGGCTTTCAGTGTTGCTCAACAGAGAGCAGTAGTATAACTCTGTGAAGGAGACAAAGACATATCAGCAATTATAGAAATTAATAATCATTTAAGTGATTTAAGAAATGGTAGCAATTTTGCAGTGTTTACACAGGGGGCAAAAGACACAGGAGAAAAGACAACGCAGAAAGAATCGTGTCTCACCTATATCACCTGGGGAATCTTTTGGCTGTACTTTCTGCAACCGGACTTGTCTATCTCGCATTGGCCTTTTTAGCCATCAGTGCGCTTGCAGCAAGCGTGGGTAGAGCCCCTCTCAAATCTTTGTTCGCAAAGCCTAGCCATGATGATGATGATGATGATTATTGTGTGAGGGTAATATTCCAAAATGCTTTTATCTCAAATCTTCTCTTAGTTCTGCAAAGCATCATGCCCATAACTGATGTCAGAACACATGCTGCCACTTCACAGGAATGAAGTGATTTGCCTACAGTGACCTTTATGAATGTTGTCATATTTCATGCCTGCCTAGTAAAGGAGTACACTGGACTCTCAGTTCTCATGGCCCATCACTAAATTTTTTCACTGAAGGCTATGCAAGTAATTATGATTATTATAGCCCGTAGACAAGAATCCATGCACAATATTCTCACTGAGAGATCGTCTGTTTTTTATTTCATATTTTATGTTTCTTGCACTAAAAATCACACCATATGTGTATGGAAAAATCCTCCTTCTCTAACTGTAAAACACATACACTGTCATTGCAACAGTGCTTATTTCAAGGAATTAAACACACTCTGCAAAAGCTGTGTCTTTGACATGTGAAAACAATTTTTCAAACACCTTTTCAAAAATATACTGTATTTTGCTGAGAAGGTATGCATCCTGGATGTGATATATATATAAAGCTGGGGGGGAAATTCTGAAAATAAAATACTACTAAAACAAGGAAAACCAATCACATAATTTCTCAGCTACTTCCCTTTTCCTGGAGTAATCTTCTTAATGTAAGACTGTGGAACACAAGCTAAATTCTTTAATCCCATACTGTGTCTTCTGCATAGTTAGCATTCAGATTCTTTTTCTATGCAGAATAGGTTGTTTCTATGCTTCTTTTATGTATTTGGAAGCAAGAATTTTCTCCCCACCCTGGAAATACACATAAAGCATCAAACATCATTTATGTTCTGTGGTGACTATTGCGATTCTATCTACAGTCAGTATTGATAACCCCTAAATAACATTTCAAGTTCGTCTGACTGCTCTCCAATAGATTAAGGCAGCGTTTGATACAGCATCTATGTATGGGATTCAGCCTGCAGACCCCACAGGTTATGTATACCAAACAGTGGTCTGAATTGCTTACCCGAGTTTGAGTCAATAAACAGACACTTAACGAAGTAAAGCTGAAAGTCACAAAGCTGTCCTCAATGACTTCTTTTGCCTGCATCAATGTTGTACATACCACAGAGGAAAGCAAAAGTTAAAATCTATCAAGAATTTATGTAGAGACATACCAAAACTGCTGATATTGCCACCTTAAATCATGTGTGCTCCTTTCACAATAGGATAAAAACTGAGAGTACTTAAAAACACTCTTGTACATCAACAGTCCACAAGCAGTATATCTAGGCTGAACCTAATTGGCCACTGGATGCTGCTGTTGCCTCAAAGAAAAGTAGCAGTAAACTCATTAAACTGGCTGCTGATCCTTTAATTCATGTCAACAGTAGAGTTCAGAACTAATTCTTTCAGGACTTTTGCTTGCTTTTAATTACCTTAATCTTCTAGTTGCCACACAATAGGTTTTGAGAGCATGTACTTAGTCTATGCTGAAGGAAGATCTTTTATCAACCATGATGTTTTCCAGCTATGAGAGCCATGCTACCTTTGACTTTCTACTGCATTTGATGCCTTTTGCTGGGAAAGGCAATATTTGTTCCTTGAGGTACACACACAGAGAAAAACCCAAAGCGAAAAAGTCTCCAAGTTTCTTTTTAAATTAGGTTTATCATATTCAAAGCAGAAATATTTTATTTTATTTTTTCTGCACTTTTTCCTTTAATTTCTACTGTAGCAAAAGTCAGATTAGTATCTATTAAGATTAATTATAAATAAAACATGTAAAGGTTGCATGGTAGAATTAATCTTCTATTTTTGTGGCATGACTCTATCACTGTCTGGGATATTATGAATTAAGATATATGATTGAGATTGATGTGATCAAGCTATCTGCTTTTCCTGTTATAATACTTCAATGCTACATTGATACACATTGTACTTCGGACACTTGCTATCACAGTTTGTCAAAATTTCTTTGTTCCACAATAGCTAAAAAAGAACATAATTAGAATCCTAATTCCATCAAACCAATGTTGGAATAGGTAAAATATCTTGAGTAACAAGTACTTCAGTTCAGAAGAAGGAAGATTCTGTAATTATGCTAACAAAACCCACAGATAATATATAAAAACCCCTTATTCTGTTAGTAAATGTTCATTCCAAAAAAGAGAGCAAGAGGAAAGTTCTGCCTAGAAAAAGCACATAAAGTGGTATATTAAGAGGGTTTTTCCCCCACAAACACTGGGGAACTGGGCAGCTGCTCCATTTCTTCTTTTCTACAAGTGGCTGACCTTTTCCATTTAATAGTCAAATGGCTTAAACACCTGCAAATCTAATCCTCTCAACAGTTCTTCTCTTCAAGTCTGGTGCCACCACCAAATCAAATTTGGGTAATGAAACATCACTACCATTATTTGAACTGTCCCTTTTTTGAGGTAGATAACAGACAGTCTCTCTCCTGCTTGAGTCAAATTAACTGAAAAAGTAAAGTCAAGCAGAGCTTTTGCCAAACATATCACAAAAAATAAGTAGAAAAGTCTTTGCAGAGAAAAAACACTGACCAAACAGAAATTGGTAACAGTAGAAAAGTAGTAATGCTATATTTACCATGAAATTCTCCTTTCTCACTCTTAACAATAAAAAGGATAACAAGGATAACAGTCTAATTCAGCTCATTAATAAATCTAAAAATTTCTCGACTTCATAGATCACGATAGATAGAACTGTAATTTATATTTTAAGCAGAATGCAATCTACAATAGACTGAGATTGATGAGAAATTAATCAATCAATCAAATCTTGGTCAGGGACAAAGCACTAAAAAAAAGAAACAGATAGTTAATACATCCATTTAAAATGAAGATAAGCATCTAATTAGCTTTCGCAATAATTGACTAATGCTAAGGAAAGGAATTCTCATGCAGTTGTTTCTGGGTTTGGGTATATTGTATGCTATATTGTCTTTTACATTGTGCAAGTACAGCACTAACAAACATGGAACTACAGGTATGAATGTTTTTGGCCAACACACACTTCCTGAAAGGACTGGAAAAGAAATAGATGGCTTAGAGAATTGAGATGGTGCTCTCTGTGTCTCCTCCTACCTCTGTCTCTCTCAGTAATAGAATCTGAAGCACCAAGGAGTAGTTACTCTTCTGTTAAAGAACAAGTGCTAAGGAGGAATAAGAAAACTCTGTCAAGGACTGGAGGAAAGCAAAAAATCTCTGAAAATATATATACTTATTAGGAAAAACTACTCCTAAAGCAATTTCTTTTTAAAGATAAAGGTAAAAACTGAGGAGAGGTAGGTAGTAAAGCATTCCTGGTATCTGACTTCACTTTGTCATTACTAAACCATGCTTCTCAGATTTATTTGAATGAATAAAAAAGTGATATAAAATAAGACTGACAAGAAAGAAAGAAAAAAAGAAAAAAAAGAAAAATCACATTTTATCCATGTGCCCAAAAAAAAAAAAATCATGTGGTAACAAAGTTGAATCATAGAATCATATTATAGTTTGGGTTGGCAGGAAACTATCACCTAGTTCCAACCACCCTCTCCACAGATATGGACACCTTCCACTAGACCAGGTTGCTCAAAGCCACATTCAGCCTGACCTTGAACACTTCCAGTGAAGGGGTGTTAAGAGCTTCTTTGGGCAACCTGTTCCGGTGTCTCACCCCCTTCACGTGAAAGAATTTCTTCCCAATATCTAACCTAAACCTTTCAGTTTAAAGCCGTTGTTCCTTGTCCAATCTCTACATGCCCTTGTAAAAATTCCATTTCCTTCTTTCTTGTAGGCTCCCAGGTACTGGAAGATATCAATTAGGTCACCCAGGAGCCTTCTCTTCTTTAGGTTGGACAACACAAAACTATCTCAGCATTTCCTCATAGGAAGGTTGTTCCATCTCTCTAGTAATCTTCATTGCCCTGAATTGGGAAGAATCTATTACCATTTTCCTTTTAAATATATAATAATGATATTAAAAAATAATAAATTTACAATCACTGATTTTCAGGTAAAAAATCAGAAAATCAGAATAATGGACAAAGACCATCTATGCCAACCTTAGGCTAAGTGGATTATGCATTTCTTTTTAAACTCTATTAGCCAGGAAGCTATGAAAATGAACAATGTACTCACCAGGACCTGGAAACAAAAACTATTGTACAGCTGTCAGTTAGGTCTTATCTCTTACCACTTTTCATTCAAGCACACTTGTCGTATTTTAACACTGGACTTCCTTAAAAAGAACATCCTAAAGTTTAAAAACTTCATTGCCATACTGCAAATTCATTTATAATGTGATTTCTAAAAACAAATTCATGAAATCTGCTGCATTATCATCACTGATGGGAAAAACATGTCTTAATGTTGTCCTGTACAAAGAAGAATATGCAACCTGGAATCTCAACAAAACTAAAATTACAAAAGAAAAAATATACCTATTTCTTAGTGATAGTAATATTGCTTTCTGCTAAGAAAATAAACAAGATTAGAGAAAGAAATTAAGGTAGTTTGGGGAGTTTTTTACCCTTATCTGAGAAAGAACAGGAGACTTAAAAATATTATATATCAGACATGCATATAAGAAAAGACAAATATAGTTTGTCTCAGGGAAGAAAGGAGAAGACCTCATATGCACAGAGATGCTCTTATCTGATTATCATGAAAGAAAGTTACTCTTTCTTATATGATGGAATTGGTAAAACCTGACTAATGACAGTGATAAAACCTGATTTCCCCTGGAATTTTAGCCACATATTCCTTATTTCTTTCTTCTGTATTCAGTCTCCATTCTCTTTTGTTATGTAATATATATTTTCCTCAAATATCTTTTATCAGTTTTTATAACTGAATAGCAATACATGCTGTGACTTACTTATTTTTGCAGAAAAAAAATAGCTTTTTTTTCACTAGCTTTTATTTGTAATTCTTGTATATTGACCACTGATTTCATTAAACCCTTTTTCTCTTCAAGTTCCACCACTTTAACTTCCTCAACTACTTCAGACTAAGGGTCTGAAAAGTTATTTAGGATGCATAATAAACAAACAGAGTGATTATATCTGAACTATAATTCAATCCTGAAATTAAACAATTTATGGAGCCTTGCACCTAACAATCCATTTGTTCATCATAAGAAGTTTGTCCTGTCATTCCTTCAGACTGCTATCCCATGTTACCATTGAGAGACAGCAAAGTTTAAGACGTGATTTTCATCTGTAGCGTTAAAGTATTTCAAAATACTATCTTTTTTTTTTATTCATGATTGGTTTGCTTTTCTCTTTGCTTTCTTTACACACAAGCTCAATAACGTATTTTGGTGGCCTACTCATTTCCTCAGATTTTTGGATCCTGGGTCATGTATGCAAATTAGCACAGCTGCACAGTGAAGAAGAAGTATAAGAAAGATTATTAATATTTGCATTTCAAGTGGTAAACTAACACGGTTTGGGTGTAAGGATCCTTCCCAGACCAGTCTGATTCTCACAGCTGAGCTGCAGTTCCTCTTACTGTGCCCGGTAGGGTCGTGCTTTGTCACACTCAATACAGGTCAAGCTCATAACAAAGGACAAGAGGCAAGTTGCAAAGAATAGCAGCTGTGGCTGTTCTTAATAGGGGCTGATCTAACTTCATTTTACAAAATGGAAGGTTTTTATAGGGCAGATAAGGAAGATTCTGGAAAAGGGGAAAGGTGTGCAAAAACTTGGACAGGGCATTGGTCAGGACTAGGGATTGACAGAAAAAGGGGAGATATATGAATCTTCAGATAACTTTTAAGTACCCAATTGGAAAGGCCAGATGCCTTGACCAGACACTGTCCAATCAGGAGCCATCTGCTTTCTCCAACGAGAGAAAGCTTACAATCTAACAGAGACAGTCTATTTTTCTTATGCTGTCTGGCCCACATTGCCAGAAGTTGTTTCTTTCCACCTTTTAAAATCCTCTTCCTCCTCCTGTTTACCTCCAACAGTAAACCCTTCTCTTATTGAAGTCGGAAAGAATTTTGCCACATTATACACATGAATATTTCACATTTACTCCAGTTTTCACTATATGACTCAAGTACAGAGTATTAAAATTACTAGTTTATTGGCATTTTGTTTTCTTTTCTAATTTTTTTTTGTTTGTTTGAATGTATTCTTTAAAATTGAATTTTACCTGATATTTGCATATGTGACTGTTGCCACTAATTATAAAAGCAACCTATATGTTTAGTTTAAGTGAGATATTCAATTTCTGTATAGATAAAGTGAGATGAATTCCATCCTCATTCTTGGCAAGATGTAAGGGGAACTCAATTGCTGTGAAATAGGTCACTTGTCTTCTTATATCAGCATGGCAAGACAGCATTTTAGTCACATTTTGTGTGATAAGCTTAAATGAGACAGCTTTTTTATCACTTTTCCCACCACTCTCCCTAATAAACTTGTTTCATATAATAAATTATTAACTTTATTTATAATTTCAAAATATATGTAATACTGCTGACGTAATTTCATATATTTATCATTTTCTTGATGAACAGAAGGTTCAGTTCTTGTTGTCACTGAAAAATAGACATCATAACCTTAATATTAATTATTTGATTTCTTGCAAAGAACAAAATAGATGAGAATTGTTAAATTTCAATTTTCAGCCTTGCAATCAGTTATACTCAAAGCTTCTGTATAGTTGACACTATTCTTCTGAAGTTTATAGAAATTTGAATTGATTGGAATCTATATTGGATATACCTTAACCCACTTCAGAGAGACTAATTAAATCATACTAAAATTAAAAAAAAAAAAAAGAAAGACAAAAAAAAGAAAAAAACAAGGTCTGAAAGGAGATATCTCAGACAAAGCAGACTGTATATCTTTTTTTGTTTTGGTTTGGTTTTTTTTCATGTTAAAAATAAGTCACTGATTGAGAGGAGCACTGTGTGATAAAAGTCTATAATTTAAGCAGAGGAAAAGAGAGAAAGGCTGTGGAGAAGAGCGGGGTGACAGCATATGCCAGTCCAGTACACTCTGACAAGGTTCTTGCAGGTGTTCTACATGTGGAGTGTTTGATGCATAACATAACATTTACTATTTGAGGCTTCATGAGATTTTGATTTAGCTGAGAAATGCAGCAATGCCTCAACCCACACTTAGCTGAGTGCAGCAATGGCCAGATCTAGTTGAATTGTTGTACAAGCTTGATGTTCACTCTCTGTATAATACAGCCATTGTCAGAGCACTGGAAGGTAGTCCATTGCTCTGCTCTAAGTTCCCATTGTTGGATGTTTAGATCTCATACTCTCTCCTGGGATTGCTCACATATACACACTTCTTCCCGTTATGTTCTGGCTAGCTCAGGAAGACATTTTCGCTTTTCTGATTAACTAGGAGAAATGCAGTAACACAGTTTCTTGATTCCCTCGGCCGATAGAATTGGTTGATTTACTCGACTGATCTAGCCAACAGATCTAGGTAGACCAAAGGCAGTCGTCCAGTCCCTTTTGTGTTATGTTCAGCTTTCTCTCCAGCAGCAGAGTCGCTCCCTATATCCTTGCTGTCAGTTGCTCCCTATGAGCTTCATATGCACGTTGCCCTTGCCAATCTCCTTCGAGTCCTTTTCCACTACTCATTCATTGGTCTTACAACGGGAAGCAGCCTGGACTGAAAGCACTCCCAAATAAACTTCAGGGACCATGTGGAACCACACAGAACTTACTGAAAAGCAGAAAACTGTCGAACTGCCTGGCAGCAACAACCTTCTTTTGAAGGACAGTAGGAAAACTTGTTTGTAAATACATCCTCATTCCACTCAGCTTCGTACTTATTCTTTAAATTTTGATTGTTTAACAAGTCAAATAGATTTGTTTGCATTCTAATAGACACTTCCTATCTGCACACAATACCACCAGCTTTAAAAGCCTTTAGTTTCCTTTGAGGAGAGGAACATGAAGGAACTACTTAGTCTGATGCCCTGAAAATTCTGGTGGTTTTTTTGTTTATTTGTTTGTTTGTTTGAGAAGGAAATCTTTTGAGAATATTTATGGTATGGAATATTCCCTTGGTTAGTTGGGGTCAACTGTCCTGGTTGTGTCTTCTCCCAGCTATTTGTGCATTCCCAGCCTTCCTGCTGGTGGGGTGAGGTGAGTAGCTCACAAAGGGAAATCAACTCACTAAAGCAAAGTGAACTTTTTAACATATGGCCACTATATGCCAATTCTCTGAACACATACACACACACACACATTCTGAAACATCCTTGAAGAGTTTTGATTATGTTGAAAACTATGTAAAAATATTTTTAATTGTTTAGAATGTCACCACACAGTAAAATTCAATACCACTGAAAAGATTTCACATTTTTGTTGAAATCCAACACCCTCCAAATTCCTTCTGTTTGTTTAATTAAAAAAAAAAAAAGCTTTAAAATCCAATAGTGGAGCTTATAATGCATTGTACTATGTAGTTATAAACTCTACCAAAACAATTCAATTTTAAAATTTTCAAGTCTTAAAGGCAGCCATGGTGGAAACAGTGACCCTTCAGGGATTCAGAAGATCTATGGTGATGGAAATTAGAGTGCTAATGTGCATTTTAAGCTGACTTAAAAAAAAAAAAAAAAAAAAAAAAAAAAAAAAAAAAAAAAAAAAAAAAAAAAAAAAAAAAAAAAAAAAAAAAAAAAAAAAAAAAAAAAAAAAAAAAAAAAAAAAAAAAAAAAAAAAAAAAAAAAAAAAAAAAAAAAAAAAAAAAAAAAAAAAAAAAAAAAAAAAAAAAAAAAAAAAAAAAAACAAAAAAACCCACAAAAAACTAATTCTTCCTGAAGGCCATTTGCAAAACTATTGATGAGGAACAGAAACAATGCTGATTTTACAAAGTTTATTTGAAAAGCCAAGTTCTAAGTTTAGTCTATAAACAATTCCAACAAAACTTATCAAACTGTCAGGCTGCTTCTATACTTTCTTTCGCTGTTTTTCAGGCAAGACAAAAAAAAAAAAAAAGCCCTGTTGATATTAAATTGCAAAAAGTGTCTTTCTTAATACCATCTTTATGGAGCTCCTCAAAAGCTGAAACAGGAAGAGAAATGTTATTAGAAAATGTTTAATAGATCCTCAAAATACAAAACTCATAAGAAGCGGATTTAAATTTTAGTGGTCCTTGAGCCTGAGGAAAACAATGAACTGGCCAGTATACTTGCTCAGAGATTTTCACAGAAATTTAGAACAGCATCTTTTAAGAATGTTTTAAAGTAAGTATTCCTTTGAGAAAAATATTCCCAGCGAGGGAGAAAAAAATAAAAATAGTCCTTCTCACAATTCCTGTAAACAGGCTTTAGCATTAACTATGCATATAGAACAAGCAGAAGTCAGTGAGGAGTTTTATTTACTGTATTTTTATTCAAGCATAAACTGTCTGGTGGAAATGTGTTTTGCTTGACATCTCAAAAAATGTGAGTCTTCCCCTGCTTTGACAGTATAATTCCCAGTAATAGTAAAGCTGCAGTAGGTATCTTGGCAACAAAACCAACTCTTTGACAAACTCAGTGATGGTTTCCCTGAAGGTTTTGTTCCTGTGGCAGTACTTTTCAGTATTTAAAGCATCAGTATGTTGTTCATTGTCTGTCATACACGTTTATATCTGATACCTAGCTTGGAAAAATAAGAGGGGGAGCAAATGCATTTGCTATGAAATTTGATTGCTCAGAATAAATCCATTTGCTTTGAGATTTAAATTTTTTATGTATATATAAAAATCTATTCAGCACCATAAGACCACACTAGAGAGAACTCTTGATTATTCCCAGAATTTTAAAGACACCTCTGTAAGACAAAACTCTGAGCAAAGCTAGTTAGTACTAGCCCAAAAAAGCAATCTAGAATCCACGTTTGCAACAAGCATGCAAGTTATATTTGCACTGCATTTTTGCTCATTTGGTTACTGTAACAGCTACCAAACTAGAGCAACAAAAAACAGATGTAATTTGAAGAAGTGCAGATCTGTCTTCCAATAGTGTAGAACATTCCATCAGCAAATATTGTACAAGCAGCTGCAGTTTCAGAAATTCTGTAAAATTACCAATATCCAATATCAAACACTTTGTAGTGACTTAAGATCAGAATACAACTAGGACATCCTTTCAGGTGCTGCCCTCAAAGCTTTTCTCAGGATATACTGAGCAAGGATGTTATGTGCTGTTCAATGAAACACAGACAAACTTTGATACTGCATATATAAAATTTGTAAAAACTCTTCCAAGACTCATTTTATTCTGTCAGCATATCCTTTATTACTCTTGAAAACATATTAACATCAATTATTGGTTAATATTGTATTTTTCATACATAGAACAAACTTTTGAAGGGTGCTAGGAAATTGCAACTCACTAAAGGTTTATAATACATAACCCTTCCCAAAATGAAGCTCAAATAATGCAGATATGATTCTGTCAAGGTTTTCACAGTAGCAAATTTTCATTGAGAAATCCAGATTGGATTGTTCTTTTTGTTATACGTGTAGTTTTAAACTGTATATTTCGAAATGATCACTTAAATACTGCCTGTTTCAGTAAGGACTGGTTCCATTGTTCAAGAACATTGACAGGAGCTGATGTTCTCTTTCACAGATTATTTGATTACATATGTAGGCAACTCTTGATCTTATCTAGCTCAGAATTTTACACGAACAAGAGAAAAACAGAACTATGTTCCATCAGTTAATGATCCTACCGGATTTCAGGTAATCATATGTTTGCATTTAATTACAAAATAGTTTTGGGGACTATTCATAAACATATTTACTGTTAAGGTAGAAGCCTGAACATGCTGAAGTCTGCTATTTTGCCCTCTAGCAAGGGAAAAGGAAGTTCGTTGATAGTTCACAGGTACACATACTTCCAAAGCTCTTGTCATGAAAACTGACAGGATGAGAAGGATTGCTGATTGCTTGGTGAAGTGCTAAGATCATCTGCTACATGTAGCTGATGTTGATCCCCAAGAAGCCCTTTGTAAGCACAGCCTAAATAGGTTGCAGTGGTTTTCTGATAAGCTGGTATGAATAATATGGCACAAGTCTGGAGTCCTGAATGCCTAATGATTCACATAAGAACTCAAAAAAGTAAGTTATGAATATAAAAGAGTAATTTTACTGTATGAGACAAAACATCTGTTTCACTAAAACTAAGTCATATCTAAGAAGAGGTGAGCCTTTCCAGGTACTGGAAAATCTTCTTAGTTTGTTAACAGTGAGTGAAAGTTAAGTGGGAATGCATATAACTCAAATGGCTGTATTGACCAAGAGATTTCTACTTACAAACTCTCTGATTTCCAAAACAAGTTTTATTCTACAGAGGTTTTCTGGTGGGTTGGGTTTTTTTTCCCCCATTTCTCCTGAATGTTAAATATCCTCGTGCTTCTTATGTTTAAAAGTTTTCTGTTATTATTTTTCTTTAAGAGTCGATAATATTGGTAAAGGAGGAACAGGAGAAGTTTTTTAGTCTGCCTTTGCAATGATGGAGAAAAATTCTGGCAAGGTCTATATGGGTATCACTTGCTTGTGAAATTTGTGTTGCATTAGAATCCAAAAGGTAGCTAGCTTTAAATATTTAAAAGTGAACTTGGTGGCTAAATTCTTTATATATGGACAACTATATTAGCTAAACCTCTGTGAAGACTGATCATTGTTTAGTAGTAACTTTTCTGCTATCTGCATACTGTTGTCTGCAGCTGCTGTCATTGTTTTTTGTCTTTCATCTTGGAAGTGAATGTCCTAAGAAAACATTTGAGTTGCACTATGTGTAGAAATACATAAAATATTTTTTAATTTGGCCTCTTAGGGAAAAGAAACAAAAAGAAAACAATGACAGAATTCATATAAGCTTTGGAGAAGTCCAGAGTAGTGGCATGGTAGAGCAGATGGAAATGCATAATGAAAGCATTAGAATGGTAACAAGAATGGGGAAATATGATTGATGACTTTGTCTTCCTGATATTGACTGTGAAAATGGGACCTGAGAAAATGTATTTGCAGCTCAGCAGTTCTTAACTTGACTTTTACAGGGGTATAGAGGTGCCTTGGCCTTCAAATTGCAGTAAGAAATGTCTTTAGTAATGTCACAGCACAACGGTGTCGATATGCAAATGAGAGATGAAGAAAACACACCACAAAAATGAAGTGCTTTATGGTGTATAAGGAGAAATTAGCCATCTGGAACATCTGCGCGAAGACCAAATTTTGTAATCCACGCACCACATTAGAAAAGATATCTGACATCACTTTGACTATCTATGATGAATCCTGCATGACAGATTGAGATATGTACTCTAGAAGCTGTATTCTGAATATCCTTAGCATTGTCATTGTACAATGAAACAGGTACAATTCAACTTCAATCTGGGAATTAAAATTACTGAATTTATGTAGAATTCAACTGGCTCAAGCAAGTTGGTGATGTGTTTGTACCTTTGAATTTGAAGGATCCTCTGCTGAAAGTAGTGTATTCATGTGTCTATATTATACTCTGTTCGCTGTAAATGAAAGACTGTATGGAATTCTATTTATGGTCCTAGTTATCTAAATTAAAACAAACAAACAAACAAACTTGTCTATTTGGTAAAACCTTTAGCCGAGAAAAGCTGAGTGAGATCATAACAGATTAGCCCTTTTGGATTTATCTTTTGAAATGTGCTGTGTATTAAATTTTGCTGGAAAAAATCACATTTTTGTTGTGTTTTAATAGCATAAAATAGTATTTTAAATTATGATACCATAGAAAACTTGCAATAAAATAGGTTATCCTATATGCATTTTCATTTTTTATTCTATTGCCCTTCAGTGTTTTGAACTCTTTGAAACATTTTTGAAACATTTACTACCCTTCCTCAGTGTGGGACTACATAACGAACGTCTACCTCCTGCTGAGATTTAATTTTCATCTTAAGCAAACAATCAATACATGGTCTAAAAATAAGTTTCTTATTATATTATTTTTTTCTTGAGGATTTTTAATGTATGAACAGTCTGAATACCTTTCTAGATGTCAAATAAAATTTACAAATCCCTAACCAAGCTCCGTAATAAGACCACTATTGAGTGGATTTATTCCTTACTATGAGAAGTACTGAGCAAGTTGTGGACAACATCCTTTTTTTGGTACCAATTCATGCAATGGTTCCTACAATTTATTATTATGACAGCTCACAGTTTTGTTCAGAAACAAAGAAAAATAATGGTGTACCTTAAAGCTCATTTTTGTAACAGATAAATATCCTCTCTACCCTTCACAGAAGAAATGATTTGCAAGCTACCTGAAGGGTTACACAACAGTTAAAAGTGCAACTTCTTCCCTTGCCTTTTAAATCTGAAAATCTGAAAACACAGAAATATTTAAATCCCCCAGATGCTGAGACTCTCTAAAAAGCTAATACTCTCTTAGCCATGAGAAAGCTTTTAAAAGTAAATGCGTAGTAAATCAGCACCATGTGCAGCAAGGCTTTTGAAAAGCTTTAGTTTGATTTAATATTTAAGAAACATTATTTTACACAGTGAAACAACAAAATTATGAGAATTATATAAATAAGGGAGTTAATTGGAAAAAACAAATAAAAGAAAACAAAACAAACAAAAAAGCCCCCAAACTAACCAGTAGTGTCTTAGTTGTTTATACTAAAATATAAAGGCACAAAAAATAGAAATTTGGGGGTGACAGTGCTACTGTGGAGTCATAACAAATAATAAACCCTGGATTTGACCTAATATTTTCAGAAATTTTTTTAAATATAAGCCCAGATTAAGCTATTTCTAAAATTATTAGAAAAGATCATACTCCATAAGGTATTTTTGTATCAATTCATATCTGCTTTCAAAAACATAATAGTTTTATACAAATGAGAAATCTTGATTACTTCAGGCTTGATTTTTTGTTTACAGCATATTTTTTGACCAAAGTATTTCTGACAGGTAAAAGATTTTTATTCAGGATCAATACTCTCACCATCTCAATAGCTTTGCTACAGTGTTTTCCGCATTTTAGTCTGATTTTGCTTTGTGTGTTTCCGTAAAACTGAAAGAAAAATTCATAATCAAATAAAGATGCAACAAGCATGGAAAACTCATGTCAATGAGTTATTTGCTAACTCTAAAATAAATTTCACAACTCTTTAATTCACTACTATTGCCTGGGATTTCTTGTGAAAAAAGTAATTGGGTGGATTGATAATGACTCTTTAATGTAAAATATATTCTTATTCATGTTCATTGTCACAGAAGATAAAGCCTCAACTACCACATAAATTATCATCACATACTGTTCACTTACTTTGTGGTCAAAGTTACAATTAATTTAGAGGTAATTTTTCAAGGTCACATGGAAAAATTATTTTCTTATAACCATGGGATGTGGTGAAACACAGGAAAAATTTGTCCAGAATGGTGGTACATGCCCCATCCCTGGAAACATTCAAAGTCAGGTTTGATGGGACTCTGAATAACCTGACCGAGGGGAATAATTCTCTGATCATTGTAGAGGGCTTGAAGTAGATGACCTTTAAAGGTCACTTCCAACACAAACTATTCTATGATTCTATGATCTTATGATAATATAATATGTAAAAACCATATTAAATGATTAAGTAACTTATACTGCTGTCTTGTTTATTTTTCACTCAAAGCTTAGACACTTAATGTGTCTATCCAAACTGCTATCTATGAGTCTGTTTATTTCACCCTGTTTTCTTTAATAAGTTTAAAAAATTCTTTAGCAATTTATTTGGACGTAGCGAAAAAAAAAAAGAAAAGAAAAAATTAGGAACTCTTCTCCAACAAAAGACAAGCAGAAAGAAATATAAAATAAAATCAGCACCCACCAATCACTGTACTGGAATTTCCAAAATTAATTAAAAATACTAAAATGCCACAAATTATTAGTTTACATGTGTTTATACCATGACAAATGTTCATATATATCCTATGAAATCTACCATTTTCTCTTTTCTGTTTCCTGGTTTTTCAGATTTTTGGGTTTGCTTTTTTGGGGGGAGAGGTGAGTTTGTTTGGTTTTTTTATTTTTAAAATATGCCCTCATGATAAAATGTATAATGTAGTGAAATGCAGAAAAAAGTGCGTTGCATTGTATTTTTCCCTACTGCAATTTTTCAGTTCTATTTTCAGAAACTGGCATTTCTTATTGTGGTTTTCTACATTAACTTTGTTGTACCAACACAACGTTGATATGTACTTCAAACTTCTCAGCTTAGATTCTGTTAATACTCAGTAAAGAGAAAAAAATCTGTTAAATGAGTTTGACTTACTTTTAATACTGTCTTATTATAAGGTAGACTTTTTTTTCTGGTTGTTTTTTTTTTCTGTATTTTTCTGTGCAAAGGAAGCCAGAGTGAAAAGTTCAAATGTGCATATTTATCTTTGGTCAGAGCAATCCCATCTTGGGTTATATGAAAAAGTTCTGTAGTTTACTTTTTTGCTCACCAACAAGAATGAGACTTTGGACACATCCCAGCACGAAAAAAAGAAAAAAAAAGGTAAAGACCAAAGGGCTACATACTAAGACAAACAAAGAAGAAAGCTTAATGGGTTTGGAATTTTTGTATTTAAGAATATTGTGATACTTCCAGATATCTCAAAGCTATCAAAAAAAGCTTCAAAATGAACAGTAGAAGCAACACTGCATAGAAGAACATGGTTCAAAATGGCACAAGGAGCATTGTCAAGAGCTGGTGGGTCATTCTCTCATAACAGATCAGGCTGGTCACATAGGACCTGCCCTTCACAGGGCCACGCTGGCCACGCCTGATCTGACACAGCAGAGTAGTACTCGACATCACCTCTCTTCACTTGCTAGTAAAGCCACGGTTGCTGATAGTCTAGGGTATCTAAACTAGTGGTAAACAGGTATGTTCAGTGATATGAATTTTTTTCCTGCATGATCTTGAAACAAGTACTTAGCAGAGAGAGTAGGAAAAGGCACTCTAAGTATGCTTTGGAATGGAAGTTGGGAGAAGATGGAAAAGACAGAAGGGAAAATGATGAAAGACTGTCATAGTTTTCTGGAGAACCTGTTAAATATCCATAAGAATGTGGATACTTTCATCCATGTATAAATCTCCAGAATCTTATTATTTTATCACAAAAATATTTTGTTTGTTCAAGACCTAGCTGAACCTAAATTCTGTGTGAACATTTTTCTGTTCATAAGAAAATATTTTTTTACTGTGGTAGATTGTGGAAAGCAAAAACAATTCTCTATAACTTCTCCATGGTTTCACAAAATTACACTGAACTTTATCACCTTATCAAAATAATGATAAAAAAAATCTTATTATATGCATACTTAACTACAATTTAAACTAAAAAATGCATATGTTTATTTGATTTGTTATATATATTGCAGTTATTTGCTTCACTAAAAAAAAAACTAAATCATTTCAGATTCAATAAACTTCAGAGTTTTTAATTTTAGAGTTTTAGTCAGAATTTTCTGATTAGTAAATAAGGCGTTACAATAGATTTGACTGAATAAGTAATACTATAAAAAGAATATAGGCTGATACAATACATTTGTATTTGAATATTCCTCTTGTGTACCAGACAATGTAGCTTAAGTATTATGATGACAATTATGATAACTTTTTCTAATATTATGTGTAATCAAATATTCTTCAATGCAATATAGTCCTTATTAAAAACAAACAAAACAAAACAACAACAACCAAAACCAAACTAAACTATTTTCTGTTAATAGCCAGTTATTATGCAAACACATTACAATAACTGTTCAGGTTCATAGGATAAACTAATTTCATACTCTTTAGAACTCCTTTAACTCACATATGCAAGAGTAATTAATATTCTGGATTGTACGTTTTTAAGAACAATCATATTTTAATACATAGAACAAATTCTAAAGTGGAGATTGTCTTATCCTCATTTGAACCAAACTTAAAGCTTTTCATAACACTGGTAGTGGAAATAAGAACATAGACCTGTTAACAGTTTGTATCTGAGCCTTCCAGAGCTTTTATATTTGTAACAGACATTTGAGGAGAGAAATGGAAAGAAGTGGAGAATTTTGGTTTGGATACTTCTGAGAAAGACAAGCTGGAAATACTGAAATTAAATTAGACTTTACCATCCTTTTTTCATTTCCTCTCTTCCTAAGATATAAGTAACTTTCAGAATCCCATTTACATGATTGATGAGGATGAGAAAAATTTCTTTACCTATGTTTTTTTTCTTTCCATTCTTTTTTTTTTAAAATTTTTTTAGAATTTGAAGGAGAAAATACACTGTAAAATCTTTTGAAGAATCACCAAAACTTTTTGCCCCATTTTATATTTTCCATGAATTAATATTTGCAGATGAACAGGCTTCTGAAAAAAAATTGAGAATTATCCAGAAGTCATTGAGGTGGATCAATCAGCACTGTATTTTCAAGGATTAATTAAAGTGTCTTGTAGATGTTAATCTGGCCTTGTCATGACCTAAAGGATTGCCTGGTTTGAGGCTGTATAGAGTTCAAGAGAAAGGGTCAGTAAGATTCCATAGTAAAAAAGGACCTGGGGGCTTTATCATATAAATTTTTCACGTGGTTGTCACAAAAATCACTAGTAATTATACCCACGATTAATAAAGTGCATATATATATCAAGCTATTACAAATTATTACTAGCAGTCAGTAGTAGCTGTGATCAATAGTATAGCAACAAGCAGTTATAACCAGTAATCTACAATAACAAAACCTAATAATAGTAGCTATAAAATACATATCACAGGTTACAAATTTATCACTAGTGAACCAAACTTAGTGATAATATAACAGCAGACATACTTCTGAGAGTGTACCAGAAGGGAGTACAACCATCTCAGAAGTGGGAGAGTAAATGAAACTGATCCCAGAATTGGGCCCAGAGGGGGACCAATAAAATAACTTACAGAATCTTGCTTCAAATATTATATATGTCATGGAGTTCAGAGTTAATCAGACATCCTTAAAGTTCAGGCAGGCCTGTTTAGGAAAATGGAAAATATGTGTGGCACAAGAAATCCTCAGGAAGGCAAGCTCTATTTTTGATAAAAATTAAGTAACTTTTAAATTGCGGAGACATAAGAAAGTGTAGGATTACATCAGTTTGAGCAGCCAATAGATGATGTTAATTTATGGATTAATCTTTGAGAATTTACCAAGTTGTAGTCAGCCTTCCAAGAACACATTAAAAACAACACATGAGTACTTTCAGGATGAATTGCATATGCTTTGTAGCAAATGCTAAATCTCATACTAGAAAGCATATGTTAGACAGGAAAATGGGAAACAGTATTGAAATAATATCTGTTTAATTTAAAATATTATTATGTTAACTGACATATCCCAAAATCTAATTAAAGCACCAGTGTTCTACAAAGTATTGTAAATTAATCTGAATTCACAGGAGGGGGAAGTTTCAGTTATCCCTATATCTGAATATATGAAATACTATAATTCAGCACTTGACAGTCTTAAATTCTGAAAAAAACAATAGGAAGAAGTGGAACTGCATTCCAGAACGGTGGTAAGAACTTGTTACTGTCAATAAAAGAACATACTTATAATAAAATATCTAGTAGAAAAAATATGCTGAGGATATTCATATTATCCACCCATAGCCTGACTATGGAGCTTTACATAAATAAATGGATGAAATGCCTTTCCGTACACCAAAAGCTATAGCTAAGAAAAAATGTTAATGTGTTCAGACGTGTGGGCTCTCACACAGATCTTAGAAACAGGTCCTAGGTGTGAAAATACACGAGAAGTGGGAAGCTAGGAATCAAGATGTCTGCAATATCCACTTTAGTGGATCACTATAAGCAACCCTAAAGCATACAGTCTTACCAAATTACAGCAAGCTCTGCAAAAAAGTGTTCTAAAAACTAATATTGTTTTTAATTATTGCTTCCTAGAACTCCTTGATATGACACTAAAAAAAATTAGTTTTCAAAAATTGTGAATGGTGGAGAAAAGAGGTTAGCTGACTGAAGAAATGCACAGAAGATGAGAGGAAAAAAATTATGAACAGTGACATGAAAAAAACCAGAAGAAGTAGCCTTGTAGAACTAGGGAAGTTTCAATAAAAAGCCTCTGCTTGTTACCTGATAAAATCCTGGTAGCTTTTTGAGACCATATAAAGCTGGCTCAGCTGCAGGACCAGTAGGGATATAGTGGGTATTTTGCTAAGCAGTATTTCTGATTCTTTTTATCTCCAGGATGGTGTCATGTCTTGGCAGTACTGATTATCATTTCAAAAACTGTATTCTCTCTTCATCTAGTAAAACACCTCTGAGGCTCTCAGTGTGGGAGAAAAGGGTCTGATAAATACAACTGGGGAATGAAGATCATGAATCCAGTGCTTTATTCCTAGGTTTGCACCTCATTCCCTCTCAACCTGAGTGGTGTCATTTTCTTCCCTTTGTTTCTCCTTATTCTTTCACACTGTGGAAATTACACATAAATGTGTAAAGCAGTCACTCAAAGTTTAGCTAAATGTTGCATAAACTTTTAACACAAATTAAAGCCCTAGAAATCAGTCACAAAATCCTATTAACAAACTTAGTTGGGGGACACCCTTGTGTGTTTGATTCATCTGTCAGCATCCCAGGAGAACCAAGACACTTGTGCCCAACCAGTCTGTCAGTGTTCCAGTGTGGGGACAATTCCTTGAAAAGTCCCACTGGATTGGAGGACAGTTCGACTGATTTATTCAGGGACACACTCCAATTGCATAAGGGAAACCTCTCAGTGGGTCTTCCCGCCTTATAACCCCTCAGAGGGTCCTCCACTTTATTCGTGTATGTTACCCACTGCCAGCGACCACCAGTGCCCGTGAAGGATTTACACTTAACAATTTAGGGAATAACACTGCTAATTCATAGAAAATTGTGACAGGTTAAGGTTCAAGTATTGCTGGTGATAGCATCTGACTGCAAGAACACATTCAGAGTAAAAATAGACATGCTCTAAACCCAAATAAAAGTATTCAGCACCCACAGGTTATGGCTTTTACCCAACAGGCACCCCTATGAGAGAGAAGACAGGTTCAGCCAGTCACTGATCCTAGTAGTTACAGTGGCGTCTTCCCTGGCTTTTCCTCATTCTTAACTTACTTTTACGCTATTTCTTATGTTTAAGTGGAGCTTGAGTGACTCTAATAGTACAAACTTTTGTTACTGATTAGTGTAAAATTCTCCTTGCTCTAAAAGGTGCAGTCAATAAAATACTGGGCCTATGCTCTGTGGGAGGTTGTTGTACCTTGGAGGTGGGTAATTTTAGGATGGAGGTGTGTGTTAATATTACACTTAGGCTTTAATGAACCAGCTTCATCCAAAGAAGGAGATCCTGTCACAGCTATTGGCTCAGCAGCAAGACATTTTCTCCTCTTTGTTGACAAGTGCTATATTGTTTATCAGCTATGAAGTACCATCAAGTTCCCCTCCCTGCAAGGGTTTCAACAGAGTCTTGCTGTGGTGTCTCCGTTCTCCTCCACTCTCTGTTCCATCACCCTTACAGGAGTTTACACTTGCAGATTGTATCTATGGGGAATCACAACAGAATAGGTTTTGAGCATTCTCACCACATTCCATCCAGGAAACAGCAACTGAATTTCACCCTTTAATTCCTGTACCATTATAACATCTGTTAGGATATGAATAGAACTTCTCTGTTCCCTCTAATTTCACCTCTAGCCTTCTTTCCAGAGGTCTGTATGGTTCTCTCCAGTTTCAGTAATTTCACTTTTTGCCAAAAGTTGTGAAAGCTAGAAATCATCTGTGAATTTTATGGTTCTTTTAGCATTCATTATTGTTCAGCATTTTTACATAGTTAGAAAAAAATGTCTGTATCGTGTGCAATTACCAAGCAGACATTTTCAAATCAACCCACATGCAGGAATTTAGTGTCATATAAGGAACTCCCATGCCCATTTCCCTTGCCCCTCTACGACTCAGAAAATAGGTACTGTTAGGCTTTTCCCATCATATTAACATTCCCTTGTCATGTGTCCCAGTACTAATCTGACAAATCCAAGGCCTCTATTTTTACCTTAAAAATAAGTCAAAAGAGAGTTATAGAATGAATAAGTTAGTCACACTTAAATTCAATCAGTCCTTAGTTTAAACTTTATTTTAGTCTCTAACCAGGCATTAAACTGGTTCTAGTCCAGCAGTCAAAAGGTGTCATGAAAACAAGGAGAAGGAAATTTCTTTCTACTAATTCTGCAAGGCCAACAGAAGGATGAGGACAGTACCAAGTGTGTTTCTGTAGCATCTGAAATTGCTAACGCTTTGGTGAGTAGAGGCAATACAGAACAGTCCTAGTGACTCTATCAAATTACATTCCAATTGGTTTAAAATACCCCAAAAGTTCTTGAGATAGATTTCTCCACCTATTAGGTAAGAGTCCCGAATAAAAGTGAATTGTATACCTGTTTTATTCTTCATAGTGCCTCCACTCCAAAATGCTAAGAATAATTCAGGAGCAAAAGCCACCAGAATAGTACTGCAAAACCAAATAGACTATTAATGACATATAACTTTATTATAGCATAATCTCTTAACTTTTAAAAGAGAAGCCTTAACACATTTTGTAGTGCGTAGATAGAAATTTGACTATGGTTTAGTTTCTGTTAGAAGAGAAAGCAAGAAGAAAAATCTAAAAAAATTGAAGGTATAAGAAAGACCAGTTTATTCAGTAACATAATTTCCCATAGGTTGCGGTAGACCGCTAACGGTTGAAAAATTAAAGAAACGTCTCTTGCCCCTCCAAATTGTTTTATAGAAAAACATCACAGAATCATAAAATAATTTAGGTAGATAGAAACATCTGCAGATCATCTAGTACATCACTCTGATACTCTGATCAAAGCAGGTGTGGCTTTGAAGTTATACCAGGTTGATTAAAGTAAAATTTGAAGTATTTCCATGGAAAGAATTTCCACATCCTCCCCAGGCAACATCTGACTACCCATTTTGTGATAATTTTCCCCCTTGTATCTAATTAGATTGATGTAAATTGTGTTTCTTGCTTCTAATCCATTCTCTCTGCACCTCCAGGGAAAGTATCTCCCATCAGGTAGTTGTAAGGCAGGAGTAAGATATTCCCTTAAATCAAAAGATAATCAACTTCCTCAACACCTTGATTGTGACAGATACAACCCTTCCACCCTGTAGTATGATCCATAGGTTTGCTGAGAGTACACTCCATTCCATTATTCAGGTCATGAATAAAAAATATTAAGCAGTATGAGCCCCTGACGATGGTTAATAACTGGTCATAAGTAGATTCTATATCACTAATCATAGTGCTATGGGTAAAAATATTTAGCCAGTTCCACACTTAAGTTACCAGTCCATCCGTCCAGGACATATTTCTTCAGTGTGTCTCCAGGGGCAATGCAAGGATGGGTGTTTGTATCAGAAGTCTGGCAAAAGCCAAAGTAGACAATACCTGCTTTTCTTTCCATTTCCACTGAACTACTCATTTTAACATTGAAGGCAATCAGGCTGGTCTGGCACAATTTGCCTTTATAACTTTAATTCATACCATTGGTCAGAGTGTCTGACCAAAAGCACCCTGTTGATCCTACCACATGTTAACCTAATTTTCCTCTTAATTATGAATACTTGAGGACTTACAATAGTGACCTGATAGTGACCAAGTCCAATATTCTGCTCTATTTAAATTTGTTATTAGAGATCATCTGCGGGAGATGTTTGTTGATTCCTGATTTTCAGAGTGAAACAATACCTACACAAAGGGACACTGCATTCCTGACTTTACTAGAATGATATTGAAGTAATGGAAGATTTCTTCAACATTTCAAACTACCCAGAGAAACCCAGGAATTTTTATAACTCATTTATATGGCAGGCATAAAACTGTCTCTAAGCCTAAATTAAATTGATAATAGAACAGCATTTCATTAGGAGTTCTAGTTGCATATTAAATTAACTGAAGTGCTGTCCTATTTATCACAGTATTGTACAGTAACTCCCAGAAGCTGAAGGCAGAGCAGTAGGAATAGCAGTGATAGGTTATGTTGTCATGAGGGAAAAAAGAACATCAAATATTGCCGTACTACTAAACTCAGTTTTTGAAGTGGGCCAAGTAAGAGACAAGCTGTGGAAGTTTTACAAGTACCTGCATATACACACACATGCACACAGGCACAGAAACAATTAATTGAGACCTGTTCCGATCACCACGCCACTGAATTGAAACAGCACAGCCTGAGGAGACAGAGCACTCCATGTGCTCATGTAAAGCTCTGGGCATGCCTGAGCCCTGACACCTCATGCTTCCCTGCCTCTACATATGCTGTACAGCAGCTTAACAGTGTTCCCTGGGTCTCTATGATTGAGTGGATTTCAAAGCCAGATATCACCACAGACTTCCAACCAAATAGATTTTTAATCTGATACACCTCTTCAGTATTTGTAGACATGGTTCTTCTGTCATCTGTTGATCCACTTCCCCTGCCAAGGATCATCATTCAGGTTCTGTCTGCATTTTCATGTTTGATCAAAGCCCACTGCATCTGTTTGGATTGTAGTTGGCTCTTGACCAAGACAGCTGTGGTAGGCCTATATAAGATGCCCGGAGAATCTTTCCCTGCTTTCAAGATCTGATATCTGGGGTTTTCATCTTTTCTTGAATAGACAAATATCTGAACATTTATTGCTGGTAGAATACTAATTTTCTGTGTGGGAAATTAATTATTCAACTGGATTATGGAAACAGGGAATGTTATCAGATCCATCCATTTGCTATATTCCTTATCTTGGTAGTGAACTATCAAATTAGCCAGGGGAAGAATTTTCCTTTTGTAGTCATTCTGCTAAAATTGTTATGGGGAACTTTGACCTTGCTGGTGAGCAAGGATATCTTCAGAATAGTCTTTGGGGCATTCAGCTAGAAAAAACACCTTAATTCCCCATATAACCTTCTATAAGTGCATAAAGAATTTATCTACTTAGCTCTGTTTTAAAATTATTTTCTTTTTCTTACAATAACCTCCCCATTTTCATGGCATATTTTATTCAATATAAAATCTCTAAGCCTAAGTTCCTGGAACTGAAGAGGAGCGTATAATCAGAAAATTTTCTTCCTGCAATAAATTGAGATTTTCAGTATTCTGACCATGGGAATTTTTAAACTGAAGCTTTTAATACCAAAGTAGATCAGAATTATTAATATTATATCTGATAAGTTTTAAGGTGATCAAAGTCACTGCTAATCACTTAGGAAAAACCATAAGGAATACATGGAGTATGAATGCCATTTCTAAATGTCTTTTATCTCCCCTGTAACTGGAAGGTTCCTACATTAAGACCAAAGAAAGAGGTTTCCAAAAGATCATAATAGGCTGAACAATGATCACTGAAAAATATGTTCATGTCAAAAGTGGTTTGGAATACTCGTTACTTTTTCATGGCATTCATAGTAACTTAAGAATGTACAAATGGCTGGTCTGCATCTATGTTGGGCACATCATATTCTCCCAAAGTTTAATCTTCTAAATTCTCCCAACTTCCTATAGTGATAGAGACTTTTTTCCTTTTCTTTTTTTTTAATCATATACATATGATATGCCCAAACACACACATATATATTTAGAAAAATATGTACACATTTATGTATACATACAGAATATGTACACATGCACTAGGGCAATAAACACAAAAGGAGGGCAAAGAAAAAATTTGTTTACCCCTGTAAAATAAAATAACTTTTGTCTAACATAATGTTAGGAAGGCCATAGTTTAGTTTTCTCCAGCATATCTATTTTATTGTCATTGCTCAACTAACATGACTTCAATCAGAAAGTATAATAGCTAGCTGATGAACTAAGAATTCTCATTGATCTTGGAATCACTATGAATGATGAAATCTCATATACCCATTCCCAAAGTCAGCACAAAATGTTCTTAATAGTTTAGCTCAAGATTTTTATCTCTCGTCACTTTAAATTTTATTAAATCAACTATAAATATTTATTCTACAAGGACAAGAATGGTGTATCAAACGATAGAGGAAATCGTGGTATTCAGACACTTAATTCTACCACACTAATGTCTTTCTATGTCAACATCCTTTTTAAATTACTGGAAACCCTAATGTGTTCCCATTAAATCATTTTAATATTCTTTCACATTCTTCTGACATCCATGATAATGTGTTATATGTATCAAGCATGTATCTTACTATGTTTTCTAAGTTCACTAAAAGAAATGTGCACACAGCACTGCTGAAAAGAAGGCATTAAAGTAATTTGTTAAACTTTGTTACATTTGCAAAACTGAAGTTAAAAGTTTTTTTAAAAGGTCTTATAGGAAAAAGGCCTACATGTTCATGGCAGATCTGCTTCACTAGCAAATGTTTTGAGAATCACAAATCTTTAAGATTTGGAGTTAATCTTTTTGTTTAGAAGCACCTTTCTTAAAATAAATATGTGTTATTTTTTGATGAGTAATGAGATTAAATGCATTTTTAATTCATAGTCCATCATATATCCGCCTGTCTTCATCAGCACTCACATGTGAAGTAACAGACTGGTAGACCAATGCATGGAAGGCCTGTCTGCAAAGGCAGGTGTTTGCATCCAGAGATCTGCAAACTGTTGGTGCTATCACCCTATAGATATGTTTGTTTGTGATGAAAAATGTATTTGTGAATGTCCAAATATGCTAGAAAACAAACTCTTTGTAAAAATATTCATTATGATTTTCTTGTTCAATTGCATTGGGGGAAAAAAAATCATAATGGAAGGAAGTGAAGAAGGTGAGATTTAAACATCAGGAAAAGAAAAACAGAAACTGAAAAAAAAAAAAAAACACACTAAACCCCAAATAGTTTAGATAAATTAGCTCCTGCAAGAACACTGGCACAAGAACACCACTAACACAAAAGTTAAACCAAACAGAACAGAATAAGTCTCCTAATTTAGCTT